>NW_027463318.1:0-54540 GCF_050947455.1 Rhinoderma darwinii | reverse complement strand
GGTCCTGTGTAACATGTAACTTGTGCTGTGCAGGTGATATCAGAGAAGGGTCCTGTGTAACATGTAACTTGGCCTGTGCCGGTGATATCAGAGAAGGGTCCTGTGTAACATGTAACTTGTCCTGTGCAGGTGATATCAGAGGAGGGTCCTGTGTAACATGTAACTTGTGCTGTGCAGGTGATATCAGAGGAGGGTCCTGTGTAACATGTGACTTGTGCTGTGCAGGTGATATCAGAGAAGGGTCCTGTGTAACATGTAACTTGTGCTGTGCAGGTGATATCAGAGGAGGGTCCTGTGTAACATGTAACTTGTGCTGTGCAGGTGATATCAGAGAAGGCTCCTGTGTAACATGTAACTTGGCCTGTGCAGGTGATATCAGAGGAGGGTCCTGTGTAACATGTAACTTGTGCTGTGCAGGTGATATCAGAGGAGGGTCCTGTGTAACATGTAACTTGTGCTGTGCAGGTGATATCAGAGAAGGGTCCTGTGTAACATGTAACTTGTCCTGTGCAGGTGATATCAGAGGAGGGTCCTGTGTAACATGTGACTTGTGCTGTGCAGGTGATATCAGAGAAGGGTCCTGTGTAACATGTAACTTGTGCTGTGCAGGTGATATCAGAGAAGGGTCCTGTGTAACATGTAACTTGTGCTGTGCAGGTGATATCAGAGGAGGGTCCTGTGTAACATGTAACTTGTCCTGTGCAGGTGATATCAGAGGAGGGTCCTGTGTAACATGTAACTTGTGCTGTGCAGGTGATATCAGAGAAGGGTCCTGTGTAACATGTAACTTGTGCTGTGCAGGTGATATCAGAGAAGGGTCCTGTGTAACATGTAACTTGTGCTGTGCAGGTGATATCAGAGGAGGGTCCTGTGTAACATGTAACTTGTCCTGTGCAGGTGATATCAGAGGAGGGTCCTGTGTAACATGTAACTTGTCCTGTGCAGGTGATATCAGAGGAGGGTCCTGTGTAACATGTAACTTGTGCTGTGCAGGTGATATCAGAGAAGGGTCCTGTGTAACATGTAACTTGTGCTGTGCAGGTGATATCAGAGGAGGGTCCTGTGTAACATGTAACTTGTGCTGTGCAGGTGATATCAGAGGAGGGTCCTGTGTAACATGTAACTTGGGCTGTGCAGGTGATATCAGAGAAGGGTCCTGTGTAACATGTAACTTGTGCTGTGCGGGTGATATCAGAGAAGGGTCCTGTGTAACATGTAACTTGTGCTGTGCAGGTGATATCAGAGGAGGGTCCTGTGTAACATGTAACTTGTCCTGTGCAGGTGATATCAGAGGAGGGTCCTGTGTAACATGTAACTTGTGCTGTGCAGGTGATATCAGAGGAGGGTCCTGTGTAACATGTAACTTGTGCTGTGCAGGTGATATCAGAGGAGGGTCCTGTGTAACATGTAACTTGTCCTGTGCAGGTGATATCAGAGGAGGGTCCTGTGTAACATGTAACTTGTCCTGTGCAGGTGATATCAGAGGAGGGTCCTGTGTAACATGTAACTTGTCCTGTGCAGGTGATATCAGAGAAGGGTCCTGTGTAACATGTAACTTGTGCTGTGCAGGTGATATCAGAGGAGGGTCCTGTGTAACATGTAACTTGTCCTGTGCAGGTGATATCAGAGGAGGGTCCTGTGTAACATGTAACTTGTCCTGTGCAGGTGATATCAGAGAAGGGTCCTGTGTAACATGTAACTTGTCCTGTGCAGGTGATATCAGAGAAGGGTCCTGTGTAACATGTAACTTGTGCTGTGCAGGTGATATCAGAGGAGGGTCCTGTGTAACATGTAACTTGTCCTGTGCAGGTGATATCAGAGAAGGGTCCTGTGTAACATGTAACTTGTCCTGTGCAGGTGATATCAGAGAAGGGTCCTGTGTAACTTGTCCTGTGCAGGTGATATCAGAGAAGGGTCCTGTGTAACATGTAACTTGTGCTGTGCAGGTGATATCAGAGGAGGGTCCTGTGTAACATGTAACTTGTCCTGTGCAGGTGATATCAGAGAAGGGTCCTGTGTAACATGTAACTTGTGCTGTGCAGGTGATATCAGAGGAGGGTCCTGTGTAACATGTAACTTGTCCTGTGCAGGTGATATCAGAGGAGGGTCCTGTGTAACATGTAACTTGTGCTGTGCAGGTGATATCAGAGGAGGGTCCTGTGTAACATGTAACTTGTCCTGTGCAGGTGATATCAGAGAAGGGTCCTGTGTAACTTGTCCTGTGCAGGTGATATCAGAGAAGGGTCCTGTGTAACATGTAACTTGTGCTGTGCAGGTGATATCAGAGGAGGGTCCTGTGTAACATGTAACTTGTCCTGTGCAGGTGATATCAGAGAAGGGTCCTGTGTAACATGTAACTTGTCCTGTGCAGGTGATATCAGAGGAGGGTCCTGTGTAACATGTAACTTGTGCTGTGCAGGTGATATCAGAGAAGGGTCCTGTGTAACATGTAACTTGTCCTGTGCAGGTGATATCAGAGAAGGGTCCTGTGTAACATGTAACTTGTCCTGTGCAGGTGATATCAGAGGAGGGTCCTGTGTAACATGTAACTTGTGCTGTGCAGGTGATATCAGAGGAGGGTCCTGTGTAACATGTAACTTGTGCTGTGCAGGTGATATCAGAGGAGGGTCCTGTGTAACATGTAACTTGTGCTGTGCAGGTGATATCAGAGAAGGGTCCTGTGTAACATGTAACTTGTCCTGTGCAGGTGATATCAGAGGAGGGTCCTGTGTAACATGTAACTTGTGCTGTGCGGGTGATATCAGAGAAGGGTCCTGTGTAACATGTAACTTGTGCTGTGCAGGTGATATCAGAGAAGGGTCCTGTGTAACATGTAACTTGTGCTGTGCAGGTGATATCAGAGGAGGGTCCTGTGTAACATGTAACTTGTCCTGTGCAGGTGATATCAGAGGAGGGTCCTGTGTAACATGTAACTTGTGCTGTGCAGGTGATATCAGAGAAGGGTCCTGTGTAACATGTAACTTGTCCTGTGCAGGTGATATCAGAGAAGGGTCCTGTGTAACATGTAACTTGTGCTGTGCAGGTGATATCAGAGGAGGGTCCTGTGTAACATGTAACTTGTCCTGTGCAGGTGATATCAGAGGAGGGTCCTGTGTAACATGTAACTTGTGCTGTGCAGGTGATATCAGAGAAGGGTCCTGTGTAACATGTAATTTGTGCTGTGCAGGTGATATCAGAGGAGGGTCCTGTGTAACATGTAACTTGTGCTGTGCAGGTGATATCAGAGGAGGGTCCTGTGTAACATGTAACTTGTGCTGTGCAGGTGATATCAGAGGAGGGTCCTGTGTAACATGTAACTTGTCCTGTGCAGGTGATATCAGAGGAGGGTCCTGTGTAACATGTAACTTGTGCTGTGCAGGTGATATCAGAGAAGGGTCCTGTGTAACATGTAATTTGTGCTGTGCAGGTGATATCAGAGGAGGGTCCTGTGTAACATGTAACTTGTGCTGTGCAGGTGATATCAGAGGAGGGTCCTGTGTAACATGTAACTTGTCCTGTGCAGGTGATATCAGAGAAGGGTCCTGTGTAACATGTAACTTGTGCTGTGCAGGTGATATCAGAGGAGGGTCCTGTGTAACATGTAACTTGTGCTGTGCAGGTGATATCAGAGAAGGGTCCTGTGTAACATGTAACTTGTGCTGTGCAGGTGATATCAGAGGAGGGTCCTGTGTAACATGTAACTTGTGCTGTGCAGGTGATATCAGAGAAGGGTCCTGTGTAACATGTAACTTGTGCTGTGAAGGTGATATCAGAGGAGGGTCCTGTGTAACATGTAACTTGTCCTGTGCAGGTGATATCAGAGGAGGGTCCTGTGTAACATGTAACTTGTGCTGTGCAGGTGATATCAGAGGAGGGTCCTGTGTAACATGTAACTTGTGCTGTGCAGGTGATATCAGAGGAGGGTCCTGTGTAACATGTAACTTGTGCTGTGCAGGTGATATCAGAGGAGGGTCCTGTGTAACATGTAACTTGTGCTGTGCAGGTGATATCAGAGAAGGGTCCTGTGTAACATGTAACTTGTGCTGTGCAGGTGATATCAGAGGAGGGTCCTGTGTAACATGTAACTTGTGCTGTGCAGGTGATATCAGAGAAGGGTCCTGTGTAACATGTAACTTGTGCTGTGCAGGTGATATCAGAGGAGGGTCCTGTGTAACATGTAACTTGTGCTGTGCAGGTGATATCAGAGAAGGGTCCTGTGTAACATGTAACTTGTGCTGTGAAGGTGATATCAGAGGAGGGTCCTGTGTAACATGTAACTTGTGCTGTGCAGGTGATATCAGAGAAGGGTCCTGTGTAACATGTAACTTGTGCTGTGCAGGTGATATCAGAGAAGGGTCCTGTGTAACATGTAACTTGTGCTGTGCAGGTGATATCAGAGGAGGGTCCTGTGTAACATGTAACTTGTGCTGTGCAGGTGATATCAGAGAAGGGTCCTGTGTAACATGTAACTTGTGCTGTGCAGGTGATATCAGAGAAGGGTCCTGTGTAACATGTAACTTGTCCTGTGCAGGTGATATCAGAGAAGGGGTCCTGTGTGACATGTAACTTGTGCTGTGCAGGTGATATCAGAGGAGGGTCCTGTGTAACATGTAACTTGTCCTGTGCAGGTGATATCAGAGAAGGGTCCTGTGTAACATGTAACTTGTCCTGTGCAGGTGATATCAGAGAAGGGTCCTGTGTAACATGTAACTTGTGCTGTGAAGGTGATATCAGAGGAGGGTCCTGTGTAACATGTAACTTGTGCTGTGCAGGTGATATCAGAGAAGGGTCCTGTGTAACATGTAACTTGTGCTGTGCAGGTGATATCAGAGAAGGGTCCTGTGTAACATGTAACTTGTGCTGTGCAGGTGATATCAGAGGAGGGTCCTGTGTAACATGTAACTTGTGCTGTGCAGGTGATATCAGAGAAGGGTCCTGTGTAACATGTAACTTGTGCTGTGCAGGTGATATCAGAGGAGGGTCCTGTGTAACATGTAACTTGTCCTGTGCAGGTGATATCAGAGAAGGGTCCTGTGTAACATGTAACTTGTCCTGTGCAGGTGATATCAGAGGAGGGTCCTGTGTAACATGTAACTTGTCCTGTGCAGGTGATATCAGAGAAGGGTCCTGTGTAACATGTAACTTGTCCTGTGCAGGTGATATCAGAGGAGGGTCCTGTGTAACATGTAACTTGTGCTGTGCAGGTGATATCAGAGAAGGGTCCTGTGTAACATGTAACTTGTCCTGTGCAGGTGATATCAGAGAAGGGTCCTGTGTAACATGTAACTTGTCCTGTGCAGGTGATATCAGAGAAGGGTCCTGTGTAACATGTAACTTGTCCTGTGCAGGTGATATCAGAGAAGGGTCCTGTGTAACATGTAACTTGTGCTGTGCAGGTGATATCAGAGAAGGGTCCTGTGTAACATGTAACTTGTCCTGTGCAGGTGATATCAGAGGAGGGTCCTGTGTAACATGTAACTTGTCCTGTGCAGGTGATATCAGAGGAGGGTCCTGTGTAACATGTAACTTGTGCTGTGCAGGTGATATCAGAGGAGGGTCCTGTGTAACATGTAACTTGTCCTGTGCAGGTGATATAAGAGGAGGGTCCTGTGTAACATGTAACTTGTCCTGTGCGGGTGATATCAGAGGAGGGTCCTGTGTAACATGTAACTTGTCCTGTGCAGGTGATATCAGAGGAGGGTCCTGTGTAACATGTAACTTGTGCTGTGAAGGTGATATCAGAGGAGGGTCCTGTGTAACATGTAACTTGTCCTGTGCAGGTGATATCAGAGGAGGGTCCTGTGTAACATGTAACTTGTCCTGTGCAGGTGATATCAGAGGAGGGTCCTGTGTAACATGTAACTTGGCCTGGGAAGTGTTTTTGGAGTGAAAGAGCTTGTGATGTCTGTAAATATGACCTCCTGATGCTGCAAATTCAACAAATGACCATTTGACTTCTCTTTACAACCTGTAAATGTTCTGATCTCTGTTGTGAATAATAATGTGAAACAAAAAAATCTGTTCTCATTCGGAGATTTATCAATAAAATTCTCATTATGCTCCCGCGGTTGATGCTGAAGATTATACTGACTGTCATTGCAGCGACTATTTAGGAAAATCAGGCAAAAATAACATTTGCATAATAATTTGGAACGCGGTGTATATAAGTATGACATACGCCGATCAGCCATGATGTAATACCTCTGCCAGGTGAAGTGAATGATGCTGATGATCTGGTTATAATGGAGCCTGACAAGGGGGGGGGGGTATATTCTGCAGCAAGTGATCAGTCAGGTCTTGATGTTGGAATTAGGAAAAATAAACAAGAGTAAAGATCTGAGTGATTGTGACAAGCGCCAAGTTGTAATGTGTAGACAACTGTGTCATCTCCAGAACGGCCGGTCTTGTGGGGTGTTCTCGGTCTTGTGGGGTGTTCCCGGTCTAGTGGAGTGTTCCCGGTCTTGTGGGGTGTCCCCTGTCTTTTTGGGTGTACTTGGTTGCAGTGGTTAATACAGACCAAAAGTGCTCTAATGAAGGACAACCGATGACCAGGAACAGGGTCATGTGCACACAAGGATCATTGATGTGAGGGGGAGAGGAGGCTGCCCCATCTGGCCCGATCCCACAGAAGAACTATTGCACCACAAATTACTGATAAAGTTACTGCCAGCTATGATAGAAAGGTGTCAGAACACGCAGGACATCGCAGCTTGCTGTATATGGGGCCATGTAGCTGCAGACCGGTCAGAGACCGTCCATCACCGAAAGCCCCTACAACGGTCACGTAATCATCAGAACTGGAGCAATGGAAGAAGTCGTCTGGTCTGATGAATCACGTGTTACATAATGTGGACGGCCGGGTGCGTGTACGTCACTTACCTGGAGAAGAAGACAAGCTGGCGGGGGCAGGGTGATGATCTGGACAATGTTCTGCTGGGAAATCTCCTGTCCTGACATTCATGTGGATGTGACATGTACCACCCACCTAAACATCGCTGCAGACCCCCCCTACATGGCAGCGTATTCCCTAATGGCAATGCTCCCTATCAGCAGGATAATGCCCCGCCACACTGCAGACATTGTCCAGGAATGATGAGGAACATGACAAAGACTTCAAGATGTCATCTCCAAATTCTCCAGATCTCAATTCGATCGATCATCTGTGTGATGTGCTGGAGAAACGTCTGATCCCTGGAGGCCGAAACTCACACCTTACAGGATCTTCTGCTGACGTCTTGTACCAGAGACCACAGGAACCTTCAGACGTTTTGTACCAGAAACCACAGGAACCTCCACACGTCTTGTACCAGAGACCACAGGAACCTTCACACGTCTTGTGCCGGAGACCACAGGAACCTTCAGACGTCTTGTACCAGAGACCACAGGAACCATCAGACGTTTTGTACCAGAGACCACAGGAACCTCCACACGTCTTGTACCAGAGACCACAGGAACCTTCAGACGTTTTGTACCAGAAACCACAGGAACCTCCACACGTCTTGTACCAGAGACCACAGGAACCTTCACACGTCTTGTACCAGAGACCACAGGAACCTTCAGATGTCTTGTACCAGAGACCACAGGAACCTTCAGACGTTTTGTACCAGAGACCACAGGAACCTCCACACGTCTTGTACCAGAGACCACTGGAACCTTCACACGTCTTGTGCCGGAGACCACAGGAACCTTCACACGTCTTGTGCCGGAGACCACAGGAACCTTCAGACGTCTTGTACCAGAGACCACAGGAACCTTCAGACGTCTTGTACCAGAGACCACAGGAACCTTCAGACGTTTTGTACCAGAGACCACAGGAACCTCCACACGTCTTGTACCAGAGACCACAGGAACCTTCACACCTCTTGTACCAGAGACCACAGGAACCTTCACACGTCCTGTACCAGAGACCACAGGAACCTTCAGGCGTCTTGTACCAGAGACCACAGGAACCTTCAGACGTCTTGTACCAGAGACCACAGGAACCTTCAGACGTTTTGTACCAGAGACCACAGGAACCTCCACACGTCTTGTACCAGAGACCACAGGAACCTTCACACGTCTTGTACCAGAGACCACAGGAACCTTCAGACGTCTTGTACCAGAGACCACAGGAACCTTCAGACGTCTTGTACCAGAGACCACAGGAACCTTCAGACATTTTGTATCAGAGACCACAGGAACCTCCACACGTCTTGTACCAGAGACCACAGGAACCTTCACACGTCTTGTGCCGGAGACCACAGGAACCTTCACACGTCTTGTGCCGGAGACCACAGGAACCTTCACACGTCTTGTACCAGAGACCACAGGAACCTTCAGACGTCTTGTACCAGAGACCACAGGAACCTTCAGACGTTTTGTACCAGAAACCACAGGAACCTCCACACGTCTTGTACCAGAGACCACAGGAACCTTCACACGTCTTGTGCCGGAGACCACAGGAACCTTCAGACGTCTCGTACCAGAGACCACAGGAATCTTCAGACGTCTTGTACCAGAGACCACAGGAACCTTCAGACGTTTTGTACCAGAGACCACAGGAACCTCCACACGTCTTGTACCAGAGACCACAGGAACCTTCACACGTCTTGTGCCGGAGACCACAGGAACCTTCACACGTCTTGTGCCGGAGACCACAGGAACCTTCAGACGTCTTGTAACAGAGACCACAGGAACCTTCAGACGTTTTGTACCAGAGACCACAGGAACCTTCAGACGTCTTGTACCAGAGACCACAGGAACCTCCACACGTCTTGTACCAGAGACCACAGGAACCTCCACACGTCTTGTACCAGAGACCACAGGAACCTTCACACGTCTTGTGCCGGAGACCACAGGAACCTTCACACGTCTTGTGCCGGAGACCACAGGAACCTTCACACGTCTTGTGCCGGAGACCACAGGAACCTTCACACGTCTTGTGCCGGAGACCACAGGAACCTTTAGACGTCTTGTAACAGAGACCACAGGAACCTTCACACATCTTGTACTGGAGACCTCAGGAAGCTTCACACCTCTTGTACCTGAGACCACAGGAACCTTCACACGTCTTGTACCAGAGACCACAGGAACCTTCACATGTCTTGTACCTGAGACCACAGGAACCTTCACATGTCTTGTACCAGAGACCACAGGAACCTTCACACGTCTTGTACCAGAGACCACAGGAACCTTCACACGTCTTGTACCAGAGACCACAGGAACCTTCACACGTCTTGTACCGGAGACCACAGGAACCTTCACACGTCTTGTACCGGAGACCACAGGAACCTTCACACGTCTTGTACCAGAGACCACAGGAACCTCCACACGTCTTGTACCGGAGACCACAGGAACCTTCACATGTCTTGTACCAGAGACCACAGGAACATTCACATGTCTTGTACCGGAGACCACAGGAACCTTCACACGTCTTGTACCAGAGACCACAGGAACCTCCACACGTCTTGTACCGGAGACCACAGGAACCTTCACATGTCTTGTACCAGAGACCACAGGAACCTTCACATGTCTTGTACCTGAGACCACAGGAACCTTCACACGTCTTGTACCAGAGACCACAGGAACCTTCACACGTCTTGTACCGGAGACCACAGGAACCTTCACACGTCTTGTACCAGAGACCACAGGAACTTTCACACGTCTTGTATCACAGGATAGGGGATACATGTGTGATCGCTGGCAGCAATAAGGAGAACGGGGGACCGAAAGTACCTCGAAGTTCTCCATGACAAACCTCAGACTTCCGGCGTCTGAAAGACGAAAGAAGCGCTGGTCACGCATGCGCACAAGCGCGACCAGTACACAATTAATTTCCATGGAGCTGAAGACAGACCCCGGAAGTCTGAGGTTTGTCATGGAGAACTTCGGGGGACTTTCGGTCCCCCGTTCCCCTTATCGACGGGCGTCCCAGCGATCATGCATGTGTTTTGTAGGAACAACCCCTGCAGTGGCGTCGCGCTGTAGCAGCCTTAGCGGTCGCTAGTGGAGCCTCTCGCCATGTAGAGGGGGGCCGTGCCGGCGGGTGGCACGGGCCCCCTCATGCTGCGGGCCCCGCTACGGCTGCTATAGCGGTAGTTACACCACTGGGGGCAGTATGTAACTATGGGGGCAGTATGTAATTATGGGGACAGTATGTAACTATGAGGGCAGTATGTAACCAGTGGTAACTATAGTGGCAATATGTGACAATGGGGGCGGTATGTGACTATAGGGGGCAGTATATAACTATGAGGGCAGTATGTAACCAGTGTGTAACTATAGGGACAATATGTGACAATGGGGGCAGTATGTAACTATGGGGGGCAGTATGTAACTATGGGGGAGGTATGTGACTATGGCGGAAGTATGTAAGTATGGGGTGGTATGTGACTATGGGGGCGGTATGTGACTATGGAAGCGATATGTAACTATGGGGGGCGGTATGTGACTATGGGGGCGGTATGTGACTATGGAGGCGGTATGTGACTATGGGGTGGTATGTGACTATGGGGGCGGTATGTGGCTATGGGGGCGGTATGTGACTATGGGGGCGGTATGTGACTATGGAGGTGGTATGTGACTATGGGGGCGGTATTTGACTATGGGGGCAGTATGTAACCAGTGTGTAATTATGGGGGCAGTATGTGATTATGGTGGCGGTATGTGATTATGGGGGCGGTATTTGACTATAGAGGCGGTATGTGACTATGGGAGCAGTATATAACTATGGGGGTAGTATGTAACTATGAGGGCAGTATGTAACCAGTGTGTAACTATGGGGGCGATATGTGACAATGGGGGTGGTATGTGACTGTGGGGGCGGTATGTGACTATGGGGGCGGCATGTGATTGTGGGGGTGGTATGTGATTATGGGGAGCGGTATGTGACTATGGAGGCGGTGTGTGACTATGGGGGCAGTATATAACTATGGGGGCAGTATGTAACTATGAGGGCAGTATGTAACCAGTGTGTAACTATGAGGGTGGTATGTGACTATGGAGGCGGTATGTAACGATGGGGTGGTATGTGACTATGGGGGCGGTATGTGACTATGGGGGTGGTATGTTATTATGGAGGTGGTATTTGACTATGGAGGCGGTATGTGACTTTGGGGGCAGTATGTGACTATGGAGGCGGTATGTGACTATGGAGGCGGTATGTGACTTTGGGGGCAGTATGTGACTATGGGGGCAGTATGTGACTATGGGGGCAGTATATAACTATGGGGGCAGTATGTAACCAGTGTGTAACTATGAGGGCAGTATGTAACCAGTGTGTAACTATGGGGGCAGTATGTGATTATGGGGGCGGTATTTGACTATGGAGGCGGTATGTGACTATGGGGCAGTATATAACTATGGGGGCAGTATGTAACTATGAGGGTAGTATGTAACCAGTGTGTAACTATAGGGGCAATATGTGACAATGGGGGCGATATGTGATTGTGGGGGCGGTATTTGATTATGGGGCGGTATGTGACTATTGAGGTGGTGTATGACTATGGGGGCAGTATATAAATATGGGTGGCAGTATGTAACTATGAGGGCAGTATGTAATCAGTGTGTAACTATGCGGGTGGTATGTGACTATGGGGGCGGTATGTGACTATGGGGGCAGTATGTGACTATGGGGGCGGTATGTAACTATCGGGGCAGTATGTAACTATGGGGGTGGTATGTAACTATGAGCGATGTATGTAACCAGTATGTGACTATGGAGGTAGTATGTAACTATGAGGGCGGTATGTGACTATGGGGGCAGTATGTGACTATGGGGGCAGTATGTAACTATGAGGGCGGCATGTGACTATGGGGGGTGGTATGTGACTTTGGTTGAAGTATGTGACTATGGGGGCAGTATGTAACTATGAGGGCAGTATGTGACTATGGGGCAGTATGTGACTATGGTTGAAGTATGTAACTATGAGGGCAGTATGTAACTATGGGGGCGGTATGTGACTATGGGGCAGTGTGTGACTATGGGGCAGTATGTAATTATGGGGGTGGTATGTAACTATGGGGGTGGTATGTAACTATGGGGGAAGTATGGTGATTATGGGGGCAGTATGTGACTATGGGGGCAGTATGTAACCATGGGTGCGGTATGTGACTATGGGGGCGGCATCTGACTATGGGGGCGGTATGTGACTATGGGGGCAGTATATAACTATGGGGGCAGTGTGTAACTATGGGGGCAATATGTGACAATGGGGGCGGTATGTGATTGTGGGGGCGATATTTGATTATGGGGGCGGTGTGTGACTATGGGGGCAGTATATAACTATGGGGGCAGTATGTAACCAGTGTGTATCTATGAGGGTAGTATGTGACTATGGGGGTGGCATGTGATTGTGGGGACGGTATGTGACTATTGGGGCAGTATGTGACTATGGGAGCAGTATGTAACTTTGAGGGCAGTATGTAACCAGTGTGTAACTATGAGGGTGGTATGTGACTATGGGGGCGTTATTTAACTATGGGGGCAGTATGTAACTTTGAGGGAAGTATGTAACCAGTATGTGACTATGGAGGCGGTATGTGACTATGGGGGCAGTATGTGATAATAGGGCAGTATGTAACTATGAGGGCAGTATGTGACTATGAGTGAAGTATGTAACCAGTATGTGACTATGGGGGCAGTATGTGACAATAGGGCAGTATGTAACTATGAGGGCAGTATGTGACTATGGGGGCAGTATGTGACTATGGGGGCGGTATGTGACTATGGGGGAAGTATGTGACTATGGGGGCAGTATGTAACTATGAGGGAAGTATGTGACTATGGGGGCAGTATGTGACAATGGGGCAGTATGTAACTATGGGGCAGTATGTGACTATGGGGGCAGTATGTGATTATGGGGGCAGTATGTGATGATGGGGGCAGTATGTGATGATGGGGCAGTATGTGATTATGGGGGCAGTATGTGATTATGGGGACAGTATGGTGATTGGTCATGTCTATGATTCTATAGGAAGTTTTAGGATTTGTTTACCAATCTGCGTCTTCCAGTGACTAAGGCTCTACTGCACAATACGGGCACTGGATATAGGTCCTTTTCGCTGCATTTAGTGCTTTATTTCAGTGTTTTTTTTAATGTTAATAGAAATCTGTTGTGTTCAGGCTCCACTGACTTCTGCGGGGAGAACGGGGCTGATGGGACATGGCGGCTTAGAATGACTCCGCATTCTGGATCTATTCTATACCGATGTCTTGTGGAAAAGAATTGTTGAATTCTTCAATGCACATTTCTCCATTCACGTGTCCTGATCCGTTGGTTTTGCATGTGATGAAACGTGAGATTGTTCCGTGTGGTCGTGTTCTGCCTCTACTGGTGGTGGAGACTCCTCGGTAAATGAGCTGAATGTCTGGAGTTCTGCGCTTAGAATGTTTCTTCAGTCTGATCATTTCTCACGTATTCTGGAGGAACATGGTCTCCGGCTACAAACCGCCATTGTTGGCATTTCTGCTCCTTCTGCAAGGACCTTCCGCTGGATCCATGGAGAACATCTTGGCCTTCCGCTGGATCCATGGAGAACATCTTGGCCTTCCGCTGGATCCATGGAGAACATCTTGGCCTTCCGCTGGATCCATGGAGAACATCTTGGCCTTCCGCTGGATCCATGGAGAACATCTTGGCCTTCCGCTGGATCCATGGAGAACATCTTGGCCTTCCGCTGGATCCATGGAGAACATCTTGGCCTTCCGCTGGATCCATGGAGAACATCTTGGCCTTCCGCTGGATCCATGGAGAACATCTTGGCCTTCCGCTGGATCCATGGAGAACATCTTGGCCTTCTGCTTTTCTTGCTTCCTGAACAAGTCCTTTTTTTTTTTTTCATCCAACACATCTCATGATGAGCAGTTCGGGAGCTCACGATGTTCCTCCTGTCAGATTTTAACAAAATATTATTTGCCTTTTCATTGCTGCATCTGATTTGCTGAGTGTTCTGTGGGGATTGTGATTAGAAAAGCAAACCAAGATCCGGCCAAAGCTGTGACAGAACAGCGAGGAGCATCTTCAGTATTCCCCGGATCTGGGGACGTCTTCTCCTGTGTGATCTTCGGTGGGACAATGGCCGGGACCCTGGACAGCTCTGAGGTCCTTGAATTCACATGTGACCGTCTCTGGTGGGATAACATCTCCCAGACATGAGCAGATTTCCAGGACAGGTTTATGTGCTAGGAAGAAAAGAAGAACAGATCAGAGCATTCCTGTCTACAGCTCTGGACATAAATCAGGACGAGACTCCAGCTGGAGAAGAACTCCGAGCGCCCGGCAGCCAATGAATCTTCTCCAGATAAAGGGGCAACATAGGAAAATCTAGGACGATGAGAGTAATTCTATATGGAGCAAAATATAAATCTGACCAAAATCAACGATACATCCATATAATAATAATAATGCGTCTCGTCAGCGGCGCGGTGACGGGTGTGAATAGCGCTCATGGTTTACAGGCGGGGAGAATGGAGCATCGGCTGATAGAAACTTTCATTCAATACTTGGCGTCGGACGCGAGAGGACGGTGCAGGAAGATCCGTCCGTGATGCGCTGGATGGACCTCTGGACACTATAGACGTCTACTAGGGGCAGTATATGGGAGGGCAGAATATATAGGTGCCAGAGATTCAGGAGTATGAGTGAATGTAGAGGGGGCTCTGTCCTCTCCCAGTATCACACACTGTCTGGGGGTCCGATTATTCTACCGTCCATGATCCCCGGATATACCCAATGTCTGCCAGCTGTCCTGCCCTGGAGAGGAGAAAGGCAATGCCACTTCTTATTAACATCTTACAATTGTGCTGGTCTTTACTGATCCGCAGTGATTGGCTGTTTTATGCTCCAGGGTCACCGTTCTGCTGGTTGTTATTGGAAACAGTCAGCAGCCCCCTCCCCCACTGCTGCGCTGACCCTCTATGATGCAGGAAGACAGCAGAATATAGGAGTCCTCTCATCAGTACAGAATGTGTCATGTCCATGTAGATTCAGTCCATATGTGACCTGTGAGGTGGTGATCAGGGGGGACCAGGGTTTTACGTTTCTCATTAACTCTTCACTCATCATTGCTGCTATTATTCCGGGGGCATCGCAGAGTCCAGCAGTCATTAAAGGGTGCGGAGTCCTATCCACTCACTGTCGGGTTCATTCCATCCACTAGAGACCGTATGGATTGTCTCCCTAGAATATTCCGTGTTTTCTTTGCATTTTAGGTTTTACAATAAAATCAAATCTTCCTGTGTCTGTGAAGCTGATAATCCGGAGCTGCGGGATCGGCGCCCTCTTGGCGTCTCGCCAACGTCTACATTACAGGTGCGGTCACACCCGGGACGTTCTGTTCAGTTATTTGCTGTCAGAGAACGAGCAGTTTCCAGAAGTTTGCAGAGCATTGTGCTGATATTTTATGTGACCGTCGTGTCTTTTCCTACTTGGTTGATGCAATGTCTTAAATATTGTCACAAGGACGGAGCATCTGGCAGCTGATCATGTGCTCGCGCTGTAGGCGTCACTAGATAATGGATTGCTTCAGAAAATACACAACTGTTGTACGGCCTTAATGGATTCATGACGATGGTTTAAGTTCCACAAATAAACCACAAATTGTCCCACAACGAACATCAATGTGGAGGGGCCCCGGCTCCTGGTGATGTGGGACCTTCGTGGCTTCTCGTCATTCCCTGTTGGGATCTACTTCAATGTCCCTTATTTCTGGTACTCGCTATGAGGACGGTATTAGACTTGGCTTGTGTGTGGGAACCACAAGATATGGGAGACCCTACAAACTCCATCCAATAATCCCCCTCATGGTATATGTGGCTGAACGTCTCGGCATTGGTGCTGAACAAGTGGCGTATGGAGGAGCCATAGTGGTGACCTTTAGTTGCAGCAGAAAGCTTCTCCACCAATCCTCCCTACATGAGGCCAGGACCACGCGCTCCCTCAGCTTCTCCACCAATCCTCCCTACATGAGGCCAGGACCACGCGCTCCCTCAGCTTCTCCACCAATCCTCCCTACATGAGGCCAGGACCACGCGCTCCCTCAGCTTCTCCACCAATCCTCCCTACATGAGGCCAGGACCACGCGCTCCCTCAGCTTCTCCACCAATCCTCCCTACATGAGGCCAGGACCACGCACTCCCTCAGCTTCTCCACCAATCCTCCCTACATGAGGCCAGGATCTCACGCCGCCTCAGCTTCTCCACCAATCCTCCCTACATGAGGCCAGGACCACGCGCTCCCTCAGCTTCTCCACCAATCACCCTACATGAGGCCAGGACCACACGCTCCCTCAGCTTCTCCACCAATCCTCCCTATATGAGGCCAGGACCACGCGCTCCCTCAGCTTCTCCACCAATCCTCCCTACATGAGGCCAGGACCACGCGCTCCCTCAGCATCTCCACCAATTCTCCCTACATGAGGCCAGGATCTCACGCCGCCTCAGCTTCTCCACCAATCCTCCCTACATGAGGCCAGGACCACGCGCTCCCTCAGCTTCTCCACCAATTCTCCCTACATGAGGCCAGGATCTCACGCCGCCTCAGCTTCTCCACCAATCCTCCCTACATGAGGCCAGGACCACGCGCTCCCTCAGCTTCTCCACCAATCCTCCCTACATGAGGCCAGGACCACGCGCTCCCTCAGCTTCTCCACCAATCCTCCCTACATGAGGCCAGGACCACGCGCTCCCTCAGCATCTCCACCAATCACCCTACATGAGGCCAGGACCACGCGCTCCCTCAGCTTCTCCACCAATCCTCCCTACATGAGGCCAGGACCACGCGCTCACTCAGCTTCTCCACACATCTTCATCTTCTACTTGGACCAGTTCTTTCTAAACATCAGACCTCTTCAAGTTACAGCTTAAAGCCTGAGGGTGCACTACTGAATCTGCTGCAGCATGTCCTGCTATAGTCCGGTGCGGGTCGTTATGGAGAATTCATGTGGATTGAAATGACCACCGGCCCGGATTATATATCAGCAGTAATGTGTATATACTTGTGGATATTGCTATAGCCAGGGGCTCATGGGCCTGGGTGCAATAATTCAGCTTGGGCCCCCTACCCCTCCCCAACACCACCAGATACCTGCATTTGCCTATGCCCAACAGCCCCCATGGATGCCCCCACAGTATAATGCCCCCATACAGTGTAATGCCCCCCACACAGTATAATGCTCCCCGTAGCTGCCCCCATACAGTATAATGCCCCCATAACTGCCACCATATCAGCCCCCCCTTATACAATATAATTCTCCCATATGTGCATAATAGAAAAACTATAAAATTACTTACCTATCCCCATTCTCACGCTTGTGTCATAGTATGGGACTGTCCCCGGATATCGGTGTCATAGTATGGGACTGTCCCCGGATATCAATGTCATAGTATGGAACTGTCCCGGGATATCGGTGTGATAGTACGGGACTGTCGCGGGATATCGGTGTCATAGTATGGGACTGTCCCAGGATATAGGTGTGATAGT
The DNA here is from genome assembly GCF_050947455.1 of Rhinoderma darwinii. Lineage (NCBI taxonomy): Eukaryota > Metazoa > Chordata > Amphibia > Anura > Rhinodermatidae > Rhinoderma > Rhinoderma darwinii. Next base: position 37,081 of record NW_027463318.1, on the reverse strand, counting down.
ACGGGACTGTCCCAGGATATCGGTGTGATACTATGGGACTGTCGCGGGATATCAGTGTCATAGTACGGGACTATCCCGGGATATGCGTGTCATAGTACGGGACTATCCCGGGATATGCGTGTCATAGTATGGGACTGTCCCGGGATATCGGTCTCCTAGTATGGGACTATCCCGGGACATCGGTCTCCTAGTATGGGACTATCCCGGGACATCGGTGTCTTAGTACGGGACTGTCCCGGGATATCGGTGTCCTAGTATGGGAGTATCGCGGGATATTGGTGTCATAGTACGGGACTATCCCGGGATATTGGTCTCCTAGTATGGGACTATCCCGGGATATCGGTGTCATAGTGCGGGACTGTCCCGGGATATTGGTCTCCTAGTATGGGACTATCCCGGGATATCGGAGTCATAGTACGGGACTGTCCCGGGATATCAGTGTCCTAGTATGGGACTATCCCGGGATATTGGTGTCATAGTACGGGACTGTCCCGGGATATCGGTGTCCTAGTATGGGACTGTCCCGGGATATCGGGGTCATAGTATGGGACTGTCGCGGGATATCGGTGTCATCGTACGGGACTGTCCCGGGATATCTGTGTCACAGTATGGGACTGTCCCAGGATATCGGAGTCATAGTACGAGACTGTCGCGGGATATCGGTGTTATAGTACGGGACTGTCCCGGGATATCTGTGTCATAGTACGGGACTGTCGCGGGATGTCGGTGTCCTAGTATTGGACTGTCCCCGGATATCGGTGTCATAGTACGGGACTGTCCCGGGATATCGGTGTCCTAGTAGGGGACTGTCCCGGTATATCGGTGTCCTAGTATGGGACTGTCCCGGGATATCGGGGTCATAGTATGGGACTGTCGCAGGATATTGGTGTCATAGTACAGGACTGTCCCTGGATATCCGTGTCATACTATGGGACTGTCCCAGGCTATCGGAGTCATAGCATGGGACTGTCCCTGGATATCGGTCTCCTAGTATGGGACTGTCCTGGGATATCTGTGTCATAGTACGGGACTGTCGCGGGATATCGGTGTCACAGTATGGGACTGTCCCAGGATATCGGAATCATAGTACGGGACTGTCCCGGGATATCTGTGTCATAGTACGGGACTGTCGCGGGATGTCGGTGTCCTAGTATGGGACTATCCCGGGATATCGGTGTCATAGTACGGGACTGTCCTGGGATATTGGTGTCCTGGTAGGGGACTGTCCTGGTATATTGGTGTCCTAGTATGGGACTGTCCCGGGTTATCGGGGTCATAGTATGGGACTGTTGCGGGATATTGGTGTCATATTACGGGACTATCCTGGGATATCCGTGTCATAGTATGGGACTGTCCCAGGATATCGGATTCATAGTACGGGACTGTCCCTGGATATCAGTCTTCTAGTATGGGACTATCCCGGGATATCGGTGTCATAGTACGGGACTGTCCCGGGATATCGGTGTCATAGTATGGGACTATCCCAGGATATCGGTGTCATAGTACGGGACTGTCCTGGGATATCGGAGTTATAGTACGGGACTGTCCCGGGATATCAGTGTCCTAGTATGGAACTGTCCCGGGATATCGGGGTCATAGTATGGGAATTTCGGGGGATCTCGGTGTCATAGTACGGGACTATCCCGGGATATGCGTGTCATAGTATGGGACTGTCCCGGGATATCGGTCTCTTAGTATGGGACTATCCCGGGATATCGGTGTCTTAGTACGGGACTGTCCCGGGATATCGGTGTCCTAGTATGGGACTGTCCCGGGATATCGGGGTCATAGTATGGGACTATCCCGGGATATTGGTCTCCTAGTATGGGACTATCCCGGGATATCGGTGTTATGGTATGGGACTGTCCCGGGATATCGGTGTCCTAGTACGGGACTGTCCCGGGATATCGGTGTCATAGTACGGGACTGTACCCGGATATCGGTGTCATAGTACGGGACTGTCCCGGGATATCGGTGTCATAGTATGGGACTATCGCGGGATATCGGAGTCATAGTATGGGACTGTCCCGGTATATCGGTGTCATAGTATGGGACTGTCCCAGGATATCGGAGTCATAGTACGGGACTGTCCCGGGATATCAGAGTCATAGTACGGGACTGTCCCGGGATATCGGTGTCATAGTACGGGACTGTCCAGGGATATCGGTGTCATAGTACGGGACTGTCGCGGGATATCGGTGTCATAGTACGGGACTGTCGCGGGATATCGGTGTCATAGTACGGGACTGTCCCGGGATATCGGAGTCATAGTACGGGACTGTCCCGGGATATCGGTGTCCTAGTACGGGACTGTCCCGGGATATCGGTGTCATAGTACGGGACTATCCCGGGATATCTGTGTCATAGTATGGGACTGTCCCAGGATATCGGAGTCATAGTACGGGACTATCCCGGGATATCGGTGTCCTAGTACGGGACTGTCCCGGGATATCGGGGTCATAGTATGGGACTGTCCCAGGATATCGGGGTCATAGTACAGGACTATCCCGGTTTATCGGTGTCATAGTATGGGACTGTCACGGGATATCGGTGTCATAGTACGGGACTATCCCGGGATATCGGTGTCCTAGTATGGGACTGTCCCAGGATATCGGGGTCATAGTACGGGACTATCCCGGTTTATCGGTGTCATAGTATGGGACTGTCCCGGGATATCGGTGTCCTAGTATGGGACTATCCCGGGATATCGGTGTCCTAGTATGGGACTGTCCCGGGATATCGGGGTCATAGTAGGGGACTGTCCCGGGATATCGGTGTCCTAGTATGGGACTGTCGCGGGATATCGGTGTCATAGTGCGGGACTATCTCGGGATATCTGTGTCATAGTACGGGACTGTCCCAGGATATCAGAGTCATAGTACAGGACTGTCCCGGGATATCGGTGTCATAGTACGGGACTGTCCAGGGATATCGGTGTCATAGTACGGGACTGTCGCGGGATATCGGTGTCATAGTACGGGACTGTCGCGGGATATCGGTGTCATAGTACGGGACTGTCCCGGGATATCGGAGTCATAGTACGGGACTGTCCCGGGATATCGGAGTCATAGTACGGGACTGTCCAGGGATATCGGTGTCATAGTACGGGACTGTCGCGGGATATCGGTGTCATAGTACGGGACTGTCGCGGGATATCGGTGTCATAGTACGGGACTGTCGCGGGATATCGGTGTCATAGTACGGGACTGTCCCGGGATATCGGAGTCATAGTACGGGACTGTCCCGGGATATCGGTGTCCTAGTATGGGACTGTCCCGGGATATCGGTGTCATAGTACGGGACTATCCCGGGATATCTGTGTCATAGTATGGGACTGTCCCAGGATATCGGAGTCATAGTACGGGACTATCCCGGGATATCGGTGTCCTAGTACGGGACTGTCCCGGGATATCGGGGTCATAGTACGGGACTGTCCCAGGATATCGGGGTCATAGTACAGGACTATCCCGGTTTATCGGTGTCATAGTATGGGACTGTCACGGGATATCGGTGTCATAGTACGGGACTATCCCGGGATATCGGTGTCCTAGTATGGGACTGTCCCAGGATATCGGGGTCATAGTACGGGACTATCCCGGTTTATCGGTGTCATAGTATGGGACTGTCCCGGGATATCGGTGTCCTAGTATGGGACTATCCCGGGATATCGGTGTCCTAGTATGGGACTGTCCCGGGATATCGGGGTCATAGTAGGGGACTGTCCCGGGATATCGGTGTCCTAGTATGGGACTGTCGCGGGATATCGGTGTCATAGTATGGGACTGTCGCGGGATATCGGTGTCATAGTGTGGGACTATCTCGGGATATCTGTGTCATAGTATGGGACTGTCCCAGGATATCAGAGTCATAGTACGGGACTGTCCCGGGATATCGGTGTCATAGTACGGGACTGTCCAGGGATATCGGTGTCATAGTACGGGACTGTCGCGGGATATCGGTGTCATAGTACGGGACTGTCGCGGGATATCGGTGTCATAGTACGGGACTGTCCCGGGATATCGGAGTCATAGTACGGGACTGTCCCGGGATATCGGTGTCCTAGTATGGGACTGTCCCGGGATATCGGTGTCATAGTACGGGACTATCCCGGGATATCGGTGTCCTAGTATGGGACTGTCCCGGGATATCGGTGTCATAATACGGGACTGTCCCGGGATATCGGTGTCATAGTATGGGACTGTCGCGGGATATCGGTGTCATAGTATGGGACTGTCGCGGGATATCGGTGTCATAGTGCGGGACTATCTCGGGATATCTGTGTCATAGTATGGGACTGTCCCAGGATATCAGAGTCATAGTACGGGACTGTCCCGGGATATCGGTGTCATAGTACGGGACTGTCCAGGGATATCGGTGTCATAGTACGGGACTGTCGCGGGATATCGGTGTCATAGTACGGGACTGTCGCGGGATATCGGTGTCATAGTACGGGACTGTCCCGGGATATCGGAGTCATAGTACGGGACTGTCCCGGGATATCGGTGTCCTAGTATGGGACTGTCCCGGGATATCGGTGTCATAGTACGGGACTATCCCGGGATATCTGTGTCATAGTATGGGACTGTCCCAGGATATCGGAGTCATAGTACGGGACTATCCCGGGATATCGGTGTCCTAGTACGGGACTGTCCCGGGATATCGGGGTCATAGTAGGGGACTGTCACGGGATATCGGTGTCATAGTACGGGGCTATCCCGGGATATCGGTGTCCTAGTATGGGACTGTCCCAGGTTATCGGGGTCATAGTACGGGACTATCCCGGGATATCGGTGTCCTAGTATGGGACTGTCCCAGGATATCGGGGTCATAGTACGGGACTATCCCGGTTTATCGGTGTCATAGTATGGGACTGTCCCGGGATATCGGTGTCATAGTACGGGACTATCCCGGGATATCGGTGTCCTAGTATGGGACTGTCCCAGGATATCGGTGTCCTAGTACGGGACTGTCCCGGGATATCGGTGTCCTAGTATGGGACTATCCCGGGATATCGGTGTCCTAGTATGGGACTATCCCGGGATATCGGTTTCATAGTATGGGACTGTCCCGGGATATCGGGGTCATAGTATGGGACTGTCCCGGGACACAGGTCGCAGCTGCTGAGTTTTCTGCAGAGATTTGTGGATGTTCTGTGATAATTCTCCGGCAGGGTCCTGGATACAGATAAGATCAGGCCGAGGGGCAGCGATTGAGATACGATCTGTGAGCGACGTTCAGACAGCGCAGAACTGAAGACATCACTGGCAGCACCCGGCAGTCTAGACATCCCGGCTGCAAACTGACACAAAGCACAGAAATGTCTGAACTGGAACCTGCGAAACCTGGACAGCTCATTATTAATATTCCAACTGTCAGTAACGCTGGGGGGAGGGGGGACCGGCCTGGTAACGGGGCAACTTTACAGAAGCTTCTACTATACGGCAGAACGATGATGTCATCACTACCTGCTGATGTCATCACTACCTGCTGATGTCATCACTGAATGATCTGATGATATTTGTGAGACGGTGGACCAGTCGGGGACGTGGTGTGTGAGACGTCCACTGTGGCTGATATCCTGGAGCAGAGAACCGGTTCCGTTATAAAGATCCGTCTGTTAAATTCGTACATTGTCACGATAATTGTCGCTGCTCTCCGCAATTAATGATGAAAATGGGTCAATTATTGTTTATCAGAATGTGGAATTGTCCGAATTCTCCCTGAAATACATTGATGTTACAATTGAATGTTGTTACGTTTGAAAAATGGCGGCATACGCATGATGACAGAAGTGATGCCCGCGCCGGTTGTTTAGAAGCATTATCTACGCCAAGATTTTAGAATCGCTTTTGGTGAATTTAAGGGGTTATGCGACTTCTAAATAAAAAAAAGATGTTCTAAAATAACAGAAACCAAACCTCACCCCTCCGATCCCGCTAATCCAGCGCAGACGATCCCGCTAATCCAGCGCAGACGATCCTGCTAATCCAGCGCAGACGGTCCCGCTTGTCCAGCGCAGACGGTCCTGCTAATCCAGCGCAGACGGTCCTGCTAATCCAGCGCAGACGGTCCTGCTAATCCAGCGCAGACGGTCCTGCTAATCCAGCGCAGACGGTCCTGCTAATCCAGCGCAGACGGTCCTGCGTTCCCCTGGTCTTTCTTTACTATCGGCTGGCACGTGACCGCTAAGTTGCCCGCTGGTCCCTCTGCGCTGGATCGGCGGCGTACTGAAGAGCGGACTATTGGTTTCACGTTATTTTCGAACATTTGCTGTTATTATTATTGTTTTCTCAGACGTCGGGTGACCCCTTTATACACCGTGTTCCAGATTATTCTGCACATTGGATTTAAGTGTCATAAACATTTAATTATTAGTTTTCAATGAAACTCATGGCTGGTCTTGTGTCTTAGGGCTCTTTGGATCATTGTAATCAATCTCAGACACCTGATAATTAGTTTGCCAGGTGTGCCCAATCAGAGGAAAACTACTTAAGAAGGACGTTCCACATTATTAAGCAGCCACAGGTTTCAAGCAATATGGGAAAGAAAAAGGATCTCTCTGCTGCCGAAACGTGTGAAATAGTGCAATACCTGGGACAAGGTATGAAAACATTGGATATTTCAAGAAAACTTAAGCGTGATCATCGTACTGTGAAAAGATTTGTGGCTGATTCAGAGCACAGATGGGTTCTTTCAGATAAAGGCATAATGAGGAAGGTTTCTGCCAGACAAATTAATAGGATTAGGAGAGCAGCTGCTAAAATGCCATTGCAAAGCAGAAAACAGGTATTTGAAGCCGCTGGTGCCTCTGGAGTCCCGCGAACCTCAAGGTGTAGGATCCTCCAGAGGTTTGCAAGTGTGCATAAAGCTACTATTCGGCCCCCCTAAACAATGCTCACAATCAGAAACGGTTGCAGTGGGCTCAGAAATACATGAAGACTCATTTTCAAACCGTGTTGTTTACTGATGACGCAACCCTGGGTGGTCCAGATGGATGGAGTAGTGGATGGTTGGTGAATGGCCACCATGTCCCAACAAGGCTGCGACGTCATCAAGGAGGTGGCAGAGTCATGTTTTGGGCTGGAATCATGGGGAGAGAGCTGGTAGGTCCCTTTAGGGTCCCTGACGGTGTGAAAATGACCTCTGCAAAGTACGTAGAGTTTATGACTGACCACTTTCTTCCGTGGTACAAAAAGAAGAACCGTGCCTTCCGTAGCAAAATTATCTTCATGCATGACAATGCACCATCTCATGCTGCAAAGGATACCTCTGTGTTATTGGCTGCTATGGGCATAAAAGGAGAGAAACTCATGGTGTAGCCCCCATGTTGCCCTGTCCTCAACCCTATTGAGAACCTTTGGAGCATCCTCAAGCAAAATATCTATGAGGGTGGGAGGCCGTTCACATCAAAACAGAAGCTCTGGGGGGCGATTCTGACATCCTGCAAAGATATTCAAGCAGAAACTGTCCAAATACTCACAAATCCAATGGATGCAGGAATTTTGAAGGTGATATCAGAGAAGGGTCCTGTGTAACATGTAACTTGTGCTGTGCAGGTGATATCAGAGGAGGGTCCTGTGTAACATGTAACTTGTGCTGTGCAGGTGATATCAGAGAAGGGTCCTGTGTAACATGTAACTTGTGCTGTGCAGGTGATATCAGAGAAGGGTCCTGTGTAACATGTAACTTGTCCTGTGCAGGTGATATCAGAGAAGGGTCCTGTGTAACATGTAACTTGTGCTGTGCAGGTGATATCAGAGGAGGGTCCTGTGTAACATGTAACATGTGCTGTGCAGGTGATATCAGAGGAGGGTCCTGTGTAACATGTAACTTGTCCTGTGCAGGTGATATCAGAGAAGGGTCCTGTGTAACATGTAACTTGTGCTGTGCAGGTGATATCAGAGGAGGGTCCTGTGTAACATGTAACTTGTGCTGTGCAGGTGATATCAGAGGAGGGTCCTGTGTAACATGTAACTTGTCCTGTGCAGGTGATATCAGAGAAGGGTCCTGTGTAACATGTAACTTGTCCTGTGCAGGTGATATCAGAGGAGGGTCCTGTGTAACATGTAACTTGTGCTGTGCAGGTGATATCAGAGAAGGGTCCTGTGTAACATGTAACTTGTGCTGTGCAGGTGATATCAGAGGAGGGTCCTGTGTAACATGTAACTTGTGCTGTGCAGGTGATATCAGAGAAGGGTCCTGTGTAACATGTAACTTGTCCTGTGCAGGTGATATCAGAGAAGGATCCTGTGTAACATGTAACTTGTGCTGTGCAGGTGATATCAGAGAAGGGTCCTGTGTAACATGTAACTTGTGCTGTGCAGGTGATATCAGAGAAGGGTCCTGTGTAACTTGTGCTGTGCAGGTGATATCAGAGAAGGGTCCTGTGTAACATGTAACTTGTCCTGTGCAGGTGATATCAGAGGAGGGTCCTGTGTAACATGTAACTTGTGCTGTGCAGGTGATATCAGAGAAGGGTCCTGTGTAACATGTAACTTGTCCTGTGCAGGTGATATCAGAGAAGGGTCCTGTGTAACATGTAACTTGTCCTGTGCAGGTGATATCAGAGAAGGGTCCTGTGTAACATGTAACTTGTCCTGTGCAGGTGATATCAGAGAAGGGTCCTGTGTAACATGTAACTTGTCCTGTGCAGGTGATATCAGAGAAGGGTCCTGTGTAACATGTAACTTTTGCTGTGCAGGTGATATCAGAGAAGGGTCCTGTGTAACATGTAACTTGTCCTGTGCAGGTGATATCAGAGAAGGGTCCTGTATAACATGTAACTTGTCCTGTGCAGGTGATATCAGAGAAGGGTCCTGTGTAACATGTAACTTGTCCTGTGCAGGTGATATCAGAGAAGGGTCCTGTGTAACATGTAACTTGTGCTGTGCAGGTGATATCAGAGGAGGGTCCTGTGTAACATGTAACTTGTGCTGTGCAGGTGATATCAGAGGAGGGTCCTGTGTAACATGTAACTTTTGCTGTGCAGGTGATATCAGAGAAGGGTCCTGTGTAACATGTAATTTGTGCTGTGCAGGTGATATCAGAGGAGGGTCCTGTGTAACATGTAACTTGTGCTGTGCAGGTGATATCAGAGAAGGGTCCTGTGTAACATGTAACTTGTCCTGTGCGGGTGATATCAGAGAAGGGTCCTGTGTAACATGTAACTTGTCCTGTGCAGGTGATATCAGAGAAGGGTCCTGTGTAACATGTAACTTGTCCTGTGCAGGTGATATCAGAGAAGGGTCCTGTGTAACATGTAACTTGTGCTGTGCAGGTGATATCAGAGGAGGGTCCTGTGTAACATGTAACTTGTGCTGTGCAGGTGATATCAGAGAAGGGTCCTGTGTAACATGTAACTTGTCCTGTGCAGGTGATATCAGAGAAGGGTCCTGTGTAACATGTAACTCGTCCTGTGCAGGTGATATCAGAGGAGGGTCCTGTGTAACATGTAACTTGTGCTGTGCAGGTGATATCAGAGGAGGGTCCTGTGTAACATGTAACTTGTCCTGTGCAGGTGATATCAGAGGAGGGTCCTGTGTAACATGTAACTTGTCCTGTGCAGGTGATATCAGAGGAGGGTCCTGTGTAACATGTAACTTGTGCTGTGCAGGTGATATCAGAGGAGGGTCCTGTGTAACATGTAACTTGTGCTGTGCAGGTGATATCAGAGGAGGGTCCTGTGTAACATGTAACTTGTCCTGTGCAGGTGATATCAGAGCAGGGTCCTGTGTAACATGTAACTTGTCCTGTGCAGGTGATATCAGAGAAGGGTCCTGTGTAACATGTAACTCGTCCTGTGCAGGTGATATCAGAGGAGGGTCCTGTGTAACATGTAACTTGTGCTGTGCAGGTGATATCAGAGGAGGGTCCTGTGTAACATGTAACTTGTCCTGTGCAGGTGATATCAGAGGAGGGTCCTGTGTAACATGTAACTTGTGCTGTGCAGGTGATATCAGAGGAGGGTCCTGTGTAACATGTAACTTGTCCTGTGCAGGTGATATCAGAGGAGGGTCCTGTGTAACATGTAACTTGTCCTGTGCAGGTGATATCAGAGAAGGGTCCTGTGTAACATGTAACTTGTGCTGTGCAAGTGATATCAGAGAAGGGTCCTGTGTAACATGTAACTTGTCCTGTGCAGGTGATATCAGAGAAGGGTCCTGTGTGACATGTAACTTGTGCTGTGCAAGTGATATCAGAGAAGGGTCCTGTGTAACATGTAACTTGTCCTGTGCAGGTGATATCAGAGAAGGGTCCTGTGTAACATGTAACTTGTCCTGTGCAGGTGATATCAGAGAAGGGTCCTGTGTAACATGTAACTTGTCCTGTGCAGGTGATATCAGAGAAGGGTCCTGTGTAACATGTAACTTGTCCTGTGCAGGTGATATCAGAGAAGGGTCCTGTGTAACATGTAACTTGTCCTGTGCAGGTGATATCAGAGAAGGGTCCTGTGTAACATGTAACTTGTGCTGTGCAGGTGATATCAGAGAAGGGTCCTGTGTAACATGTAACTTGTGCTGTGCAGGTGATATCAGAGAAGGGTCCTGTGTAACATGTAACTTGTGCTGTGCAGGTGATATCAGAGAAGGGTCCTGTGTAACATGTAACTTGTGCTGTGCAGGTGATATCAGAGAAGGGTCCTGTGTAACATGTAACTTGTGCTGTGCAGGTGATATCAGAGAAGGGTCCTGTGTAACATGTAACTTGTGCTGTGCAGGTGATATCAGAGAAGGGTCCTGTGTGACATGTAACTTGTGCTGTGCAGGTGATATCAGAGGAGGGTCCTGTGTAACATGTAACTTGTGCTGTGCAGGTGATGTCAGAGAAGGGTCCTGTGTAACATGTAACTTGTGCTGTGCAGGTGATATCAGAGAAGGGTCCTGTGTAACATGTAACTTGTCCTGTGCAGGTGATATCAGAGAAGGGTCCTGTGTAACATGTGCTGTGCAGGTGATATCAGAGAAGGGTCCTGTGTAACATGTAACTTGTCCTGTGCAGGTGATATCAGAGAAGGGTCCTGTGTAACATGTAACTTGTGCTGTGCAGGTGATATCAGAGGAGGGTCCTGTGTAACATGTAACTTGTCCTGTGCAGGTGATATCAGAGGAGGGTCCTGTGTAACATGTAACTTGTGCTGTGCAGGTGATATCAGAGGAGGGTCCTGTGTAACATGTAACTTGTCCTGTGCAGGTGATATCAGAGGAGGGTCCTGTGTAACATGTAACTTGTGCTGTGCAGGTGATATCAGAGGAGGGTCCTGTGTAACATGTAACTTGTGCTGTGCAGGTGATATCAGAGGAGGGTCCTGTGTAACATGTAACTTGTGCTGTGCAGGTGATATTAGAGAAGGGTCCTGTGTAACATGTAACTTGTCCTGTGCAGGTGATATCAGAGGAGGGTCCTGTGTAACATGTAACTTGTGCTGTGCAGGTGATATCAGAGAAGGGTCCTGTGTAACATGTGCTGTGCAGGTGATATCAGAGGAGGGTCCTGTGTAACATGTAACTTGTGCTGTGCAGGTGATATCAGAGAAGGGTCCTGTGTAACATGTAACTTGTCCTGTGCAGGTGATATCAGAGAAGGGTCCTGTGTAACATGTAACTTGTGCTGTGCAGGTGATATCAGAGAAGGGTCCTGTGTAACATGTAACTTGTCCTGTGCAGGTGATATCAGAGGAGGGTCCTGTGTAACATGTAACTTGTGCTGTGCAGGTGATATCAGAGGAGGGTCCTGTGTAACATGTAACTTGTGCTGTGCAGGTGATATCAGAGGAGGGTCCTGTGTAACATGTAACTTGTGCTGTGCAGGTGATATCAGAGGAGGGTCCTGTGTAACATGTAACTTGTGCTGTGCAGGTGATATCAGAGAAGGGTCCTGTGTAACATGTAACTTGTGCTGTGCAGGTGATATCAGAGAAGGGTCCTGTGTAACATGTAACTTGTCCTGTGCAGGTGATATCAGAGGAGGGTCCTGTGTAACATGTAACTTGTGCTGTGCAGGTGATATCAGAGAAGGGTCCTGTGTAACATGTAACTTGTCCTGTGCAGGTGATATCAGAGGAGGGTCCTGTGTAACATGTAACTTGTGCTGTGCAGGTGATATCAGAGAAGGGTCCTGTGTAACATGTAACTTGTCCTGTGCAGGTGATATCAGAGAAGGGTCCTGTGTAACATGTAACTTGTGCTGTGCGGGTGATATCAGAGAAGGGTCCTGTGTAACATGTAACTTGTGCTGTGCAGGTGATATCAGAGAAGGGTCCTGTGTAACATGTAACTTGTCCTGTGCAGGTGATATCAGAGGAGGGTCCTGTGTAACATGTAACTTGTCCTGTGCAGGTGATATCAGAGAAGGGTCCTGTGTAACATGTAACTTGTCCTGTGCAGGTGATATCAGAGAAGGGTCCTGTGTAACATGTAACTTGTGCTGTGCAGGTGATATCAGAGAAGGGTCCTGTGTAACATGTAACTTGTGCTGTGCAGGTGATATCAGAGGAGGGTCCTGTGTAACATGTAACTTGTGCTGTGCAGGTGATATCAGAGGAGGGTCCTGTGTAACATGTAACTTGTGCTGTGCAGGTGATATCAGAGAAGGGTCCTGTGTAACATGTAACTTGTGCTGTGCAGGTGATATCAGAGGAGGATCCTGTGTAACATGTAACTTGTGCTGTGCAGGTGATATCAGAGGAGGGTCCTGTGTAACATATAACTTGTGCTGTGCAGGTGATATCAGAGGAGGGTCCTGTGTAACATGTAACTTGTGCTGTGCAGGTGATATCAGAGAAGGGTCCTGTGTAACATGTAACTTGTCCTGTGCAGGTGATATCAGAGGAGGGTCCTGTGTAACATGTAACTTGTCCTGTGCAGGTGATATCAGAGGAGGGTCCTGTGTAACATGTAACTTGTCCTGTGCAGGTGATATCAGAGAAGGGTCCTGTGTAACATGTAACTTGTGCTGTGCAGGTGATATCAGAGAAGGGTCCTGTGTAACATGTAACTTGTCCTGTGCAGGTGATATCAGAGGAGGGTCCTGTGTAACATGTAACTTGTGCTGTGCAGGTGATATCAGAGGAGGGTCCTGTGTAACATGTAACTTGTCCTGTGCAGGTGATATCAGAGGAGGGTCCTGTGTAACATGTAACTTGTGCTGTGCAGGTGATATCAGAGGAGGGTCCTGTGTAACATGTAACTTGTGCTGTGCAGGTGATATCAGAGGAGGGTCCTGTGTAACATGTAACTTGTGCTGTGCAGGTGATATTAGAGAAGGGTCCTGTGTAACATGTAACTTGTCCTGTGCAGGTGATATCAGAGGAGGGTCCTGTGTAACATGTAACTTGTGCTGTGCAGGTGATATCAGAGAAGGGTCCTGTGTAACATGTGCTGTGCAGGTGATATCAGAGGAGGGTCCTGTGTAACATGTAACTTGTGCTGTGCAGGTGATATCAGAGAAGGGTCCTGTGTAACATGTAACTTGTCCTGTGCAGGTGATATCAGAGAAGGGTCCTGTGTAACATGTAACTTGTCCTGTGCAGGTGATATCAGAGGAGGGTCCTGTGTAACATGTAACTTGTGCTGTGCAGGTGATATCAGAGGAGGGTCCTGTGTAACATGTAACTTGTGCTGTGCAGGTGATATCAGAGGAGGGTCCTGTGTAACATGTAACTTGTGCTGTGCAGGTGATATCAGAGGAGGGTCCTGTGTAACATGTAACTTGTGCTGTGCAGGTGATATCAGAGAAGGGTCCTGTGTAACATGTAACTTGTGCTGTGCAGGTGATATCAGAGAAGGGTCCTGTGTAACATGTAACTTGTCCTGTGCAGGTGATATCAGAGAAGGGTCCTGTGTAACATGTAACTTGTGCTGTGCAGGTGATATCAGAGAAGGGTCCTGTGTAACATGTAACTTGTCCTGTGCAGGTGATATCAGAGGAGGGTCCTGTGTAACATGTAACTTGTGCTGTGCAGGTGATATCAGAGAAGGGTCCTGTGTAACATGTAACTTGTCCTGTGCAGGTGATATCAGAGAAGGGTCCTGTGTAACATGTAACTTGTGCTGTGCAGGTGATATCAGAGGAGGGTCCTGTGTAACATGTAACTTGTCCTGTGCAGGTGATATCAGAGAAGGGTCCTGTGTAACATGTAACTTGTCCTGTGCAGGTGATATCAGAGAAGGGTCCTGTGTAACATGTAACTTGTGCTGTGCAGGTGATATCAGAGAAGGGTCCTGTGTAACATGTAACTTGTGCTGTGCAGGTGATATCAGAGGAGGGTCCTGTGTAACATGTAACTTGTCCTGTGCAGGTGATATCAGAGGAGGGTCCTGTGTAACATGTAACTTGTCCTGTGCAGGTGATATCAGAGGAGGGTCCTGTGTAACATGTAACTTGTGCTGTGCAGGTGATATCAGAGGAGGGTCCTGTGTAACATGTAACTTGTGCTGTGCAGGTGATATCAGAGGAGGGTCCTGTGTAACATGTAACTTGTGCTGTGCAGGTGATATTAGAGAAGGGTCCTGTGTAACATGTAACTTGTCCTGTGCAGGTGATATCAGAGGAGGGTCCTGTGTAACATGTAACTTGTGCTGTGCAGGTGATATCAGAGAAGGGTCCTGTGTAACATGTGCTGTGCAGGTGATATCAGAGGAGGGTCCTGTGTAACATGTAACTTGTGCTGTGCAGGTGATATCAGAGAAGGGTCCTGTGTAACATGTAACTTGTCCTGTGCAGGTGATATCAGAGAAGGGTCCTGTGTAACATGTAACTTGTCCTGTGCAGGTGATATCAGAGGAGGGTCCTGTGTAACATGTAACTTGTGCTGTGCAGGTGATATCAGAGGAGGGTCCTGTGTAACATGTAACTTGTGCTGTGCAGGTGATATCAGAGGAGGGTCCTGTGTAACATGTAACTTGTGCTGTGCAGGTGATATCAGAGGAGGGTCCTGTGTAACATGTAACTTGTGCTGTGCAGGTGATATCAGAGAAGGGTCCTGTGTAACATGTAACTTGTGCTGTGCAGGTGATATCAGAGAAGGGTCCTGTGTAACATGTAACTTGTCCTGTGCAGGTGATATCAGAGAAGGGTCCTGTGTAACATGTAACTTGTGCTGTGCAGGTGATATCAGAGAAGGGTCCTGTGTAACATGTAACTTGTCCTGTGCAGGTGATATCAGAGGAGGGTCCTGTGTAACATGTAACTTGTGCTGTGCAGGTGATATCAGAGAAGGGTCCTGTGTAACATGTAACTTGTCCTGTGCAGGTGATATCAGAGAAGGGTCCTGTGTAACATGTAACTTGTGCTGTGCAGGTGATATCAGAGGAGGGTCCTGTGTAACATGTAACTTGTCCTGTGCAGGTGATATCAGAGAAGGGTCCTGTGTAACATGTAACTTGTCCTGTGCAGGTGATATCAGAGAAGGGTCCTGTGTAACATGTAACTTGTGCTGTGCAGGTGATATCAGAGAAGGGTCCTGTGTAACATGTAACTTGTGCTGTGCAGGTGATATCAGAGGAGGGTCCTGTGTAACATGTAACTTGTGCTGTGCAGGTGATATCAGAGAAGGGTCCTGTGTAACATGTAACTTGTCCTGTGCAGGTGATATCAGAGGAGGGTCCTGTGTAACATGTAACTTGTCCTGTGCAGGTGATATCAGAGGAGGGTCCTGTGTAACATGTAACTTGTCCTGTGCAGGTGATATCAGAGAAGGGTCCTGTGTAACATGTAACTTGTGCTGTGCAGGTGATATCAGAGAAGGGTCCTGTGTAACATGTAACTTGTGCTGTGCAGGTGATATCAGAGAAGGGTCCTGTGTAACATGTAACTTGTGCTGTGCAGGTGATATCAGAGAAGGGTCCTGTGTAACATGTAACTTGTGCTGTGCAGGTGATATCAGAGGAGGGTCCTGTGTAACATGTAACTTGTCCTGTGCAGGTGATATCAGAGGAGGGTCCTGTGTAACATGTAACTTGTGCTGTGCAGGTGATATCAGAGGAGGGTCCTGTGTAACATGTAACTTGTCCTGTGCAGGTGATATCAGAGAAGGGTCCTGTGTAACATGTAACTTGTGCTGTGCAGGTGATATCAGAGAAGGGTCCTGTGTAACATGTAACTTGTCCTGTGCAGGTGATATCAGAGAAGGGTCCTGTGTAACATGTAACTTGTGCTGTGCAGGTGATATCAGAGAAGGGTCCTGTGTAACATGTAACTTGTGTTGTGCAGGTGATATCAGAGAAGGGTCCTGTGTAACATGTAACTTGTGCTGTGCAGGTGATATCAGAGAAGGGTCCTGTGTAACATGTAACTTGTGCTGTGCAGGTGATATCAGAGAAGGGTCCTGTGTAACATGTAACTTGTCCTGTGCAGGTGATATCAGAGAAGGGTCCTGTGTAACATGTAACTTGTCCTGTGCAGGTGATATCAGAAGAGGGTCCTGTGTAACATGTAACTTGTGCTGTGCAGGTGATATCAGAGAAGGGTCCTGTGTAACATGTAACTTGTCCTGTGCAGGTGATATCAGAGAAGGGTCCTGTGTAACATGTAACTTGTGCTGTGCGGGTGATATCAGAGGAGGGTCCTGTGTAACATGTAACTTGTGCTGTGCAGGTGATATCAGAGGAGGGTCCTGTGTAACATGTAACTTGTGCTGTGCAGGTGATATCAGAGAAGGGTCCTGTGTAACATGTAACTTGTCCTGTGCAGGTGATATCAGAGAAGGGTCCTGTGTAACATGTAACTTGTCCTGTGCAGGTGATATCAGAGGAGGGTCCTGTGTAACATGTAACTTGTCCTGTGCAGGTGATATCAGAGAAGGGTCCTGTGTGACATGTAACTTGTGCTGTGCGGGTGATATCAGAGGAGGGTCCTGTGTAACATGTAACTTGTGCTGTGCAGGTGATATCAGAGAAGGGTCCTGTGTAACATGTAACTTGTGCTGTGCAGGTGATATCAGAGGAGGGTCCTGTGTAACATGGAACTTGTCCTGTGCAGGTGATATCAGAGGAGGGTCCTGTGTAACATGTAACTTGTGCTGTGCAGGTGATATCAGAGGAGGGTCCTGTGTAACATGTAACTTGTGCTGTGCAGGTGATATCAGAGGAGGGTCCTGTGTAACATGTAACTTGTGCTGTGCAGGTGATATCAGAGGAGGGTCCTGTGTAACATGTAACTTGTCCTGTGCAGGTGATATCAGAGGAGGCTCCTGTGTAACATGTAACTTGTGCTGTGCAGGTGATATCAGAGGAGGGTCCTGTGTAACATGTAACTTGTGCAGTGCAGGTGATATCAGAGAAGGGTCCTGTGTGACATGTAACTTGTGCTGTGCAGGTGATATCAGAGAAGGGTCCTGTGTGACATGTAACTTGTGCTGTGCAGGTGATATCAGAGAAGGGTCCTGTGTAACATGTAACTTGTCCTGTGCAGGTGATATCAGAGGAGAGTCCTGTGTAACATGTAACTTGTCCTGTGCAGGTGATATCAGAGGAGGGTCCTGTGTAACATGTAACTTGTGCTGTACAGGTGATATTAGAGAAGGGTCCTGTGTAACATGTAACTTGTGCTGTGCAGGTGATATCAGAGAAGGGTCCTGTGTAACATGTAACTTGTGCTGTACAGGTGATATTAGAGAAGGGTCCTGTGTAACATGTAACTTGTGCTGTGCAGGTGATATCAGAGAAGGGTCCTGTGTAACATGTAACTTGTGCTGTGCAGGTGATATCAGAGAAGGGTCCTGTGTAACATGTAACTTGTGCTGTGCAGGTGATATCAGAGGAGGGTCCTGTGTGACATGTAACTTGTGCTGTGCAGGTGATATCAGAGGAGGGTCCTGTGTAACATGTAACTTGTGCTGTGCAGGTGATATCAGAGGAGGGTCCTGTGTAACATGGAACTTGTCCTGTGCAGGTGATATCAGAGGAGGGTCCTGTGTAACATGTAACTTGTCCTGTGCAGGTGATATCAGAGAAGGGTCCTGTGTAACATGTAACTTGTGCTGTGCAGGTGATATCAGAGGAGGGTCCTGTGTAACATGTAACTTGTGCTGTGCAGGTGATATCAGAGAAGGGTCCTGTGTAACATGTAACTTGTGCTGTGCAGGTGATATCAGAGGAGGGTCCTGTGTAACATGTAACTTGGCCTGTGCAGGTGATATCAGAGGAGGGTCCTGTGTAACATGTAACTTGTGCTGTGCAGGTGATATCAGAGAAGGGTCCTGTGTAACATGTAACTTGTCCTGTGCAGGTGATATCAGAGGAGGGTCCTGTGTAACATGTAACTTGTGCTGTGCAGGTGATATCAGAGAAGGGTCCTGTGTAACATGTAACTTGGCCTGTGCAGGTGATATCAGAGGAGGGTCCTGTGTAACATGTAACTTGTGCTGTGCAGGTGATATCAGAGAAGGGTCCTGTGTAACATGTAACTTGTGCTGTGCAGGTGATATCAGAGAAGGGTCCTGTGTAACATGTAACTTGGCCTGTGCAGGTGATATCAGAGAAGGGTCCTGTGTAACATGTGCTGTGCAGGTGATATCAGAGAAGGGTCCTGTGTAACATGTAACTTGTGCTGTGCAGGTGATATCAGAGAAGGGTCCTGTGTAACATGTAACTTGTGCTGTGCAGGTGATATCAGAGAAGGGTCCTGTGTAACATGTAACTTGTGCTGTGCAGGTAATATCAGAGGAGGGTCCTGTGTAACATGTAACTTGTCCTGTGCAGGTGATATCAGAGAAGGGTCCTGTGTAACATGTAACTTGTCCTGTGCAGGTGATATCAGAGGAGGGTCCTGTGTAACATGTAACTTGTCCTGTGCAGGTGATATCAGAGGAGGGTCCTGTGTAACATGTAACTTGTGCTGTGCAGGTGATATCAGAGGAGGGTCCTGTGTAACATGTAACTTGTCCTGTGCAGGTGATATCAGAGGAGGGTCCTGTGTAACATGTAACTTGTGCTGTGCAGGTGATATCAGAGGAGGGTCCTGTGTAACATGTAACTTGTGCTGTGCAGGTGATATCAGAGGAGGGTCCTGTGTAACATGTAACTTGTCCTGTGCAGGTGATATCAGAGGAGGGTCCTGTGTAACATGTAACTTGTGCTGTGCAGGTGATATCAGAGGAGGGTCCTGTGTAACATGTAACTTGTCCTGTGCAGGTGATATCAGAGGAGGGTCCTGTGTAACATGTAACTTGTGCTGTGCAGGTGATATTAGAGAAGGGTCCTGTGTAACATGTAACTTGTCCTGTGCAGGTGATATCAGAGGAGGGTCCTGTGTAACATGTAACTTGTGCTGTGCAGGTGATATCAGAGAAGGGTCCTGTGTAACATGTGCTGTGCAGGTGATATCAGAGGAGGGTCCTGTGTAACATGTAACTTGTGCTGTGCAGGTGATATCAGAGAAGGGTCCTGTGTAACATGTAACTTGTCCTGTGCAGGTGATATCAGAGAAGGGTCCTGTGTAACATGTAACTTGTGCTGTGCAGGTGATATCAGAGAAGGGTCCTGTGTAACATGTAACTTGTCCTGTGCAGGTGATATCAGAGGAGGGTCCTGTGTAACATGTAACTTGTGCTGTGCAGGTGATATCAGAGGAGGGTCCTGTGTAACATGTAACTTGTGCTGTGCAGGTGATATCAGAGGAGGGTCCTGTGTAACATGTAACTTGTGCTGTGCAGGTGATATCAGAGAAGGGTCCTGTGTAACATGTAACTTGTGCTGTGCAGGTGATATCAGAGAAGGGTCCTGTGTAACATGTAACTTGTCCTGTGCAGGTGATATCAGAGAAGGGTCCTGTGTAACATGTAACTTGTGCTGTGCAGGTGATATCAGAGAAGGGTCCTGTGTAACATGTAACTTGTCCTGTGCAGGTGATATCAGAGAAGGGTCCTGTGTAACATGTAACTTGTGCTGTGCAGGTGATATCAGAGAAGGGTCCTGTGTAACATGTAACTTGTCCTGTGCAGGTGATATCAGAGGAGGGTCCTGTGTAACATGTAACTTGTGCTGTGCAGGTGATATCAGAGGAGGGTCCTGTGTAACATGTAACTTGTGCTGTGCAGGTGATATCAGAGGAGGGTCCTGTGTAACATGTAACTTGTGCTGTGCAGGTGATATCAGAGGAGGGTCCTGTGTAACATGTAACTTGTGCTGTGCAGGTGATATCAGAGAAGGGTCCTGTGTAACATGTAACTTGTGCTGTGCAGGTGATATCAGAGAAGGGTCCTGTGTAACATGTAACTTGTCCTGTGCAGGTGATATCAGAGAAGGGTCCTGTGTAACATGTAACTTGTGCTGTGCAGGTGATATCAGAGAAGGGTCCTGTGTAACATGTAACTTGTCCTGTGCAGGTGATATCAGAGAAGGGTCCTGTGTAACATGTAACTTGTGCTGTGCGGGTGATATCAGAGAAGGGTCCTGTGTAACATGTAACTTGTGCTGTGCAGGTGATATCAGAGAAGGGTCCTGTGTAACATGTAACTTGTGCTGTGCATGTGATATCAGAGGAGGGTCCTGTGTAACATGTAACTTGTGCTGTGCAGGTGATATCAGAGAAGGGTCCTGTGTAACATGTAACTTGTCCTGTGCAGGTGATATCAGAGAAGGGTCCTGTGTAACATGTAACTTGTGCTGTACAGGTGATATCAGAGAAGGGTCCTGTGTAACATGTAACTTGTCCTGTGCAGGTGATATCAGAGAAGGGTCCTGTGTGACATGTAACTTGTCCTGTGCAGGTGATATCAGAGAAGGGTCCTGTGTAACATGTAACTTGTGCTGTGCAGGTGATATCAGAGAAGGGTCCTGTGTAACATGTAACTTGTCCTGTGCAGGTGATATCAGAGAAGGGTCCTGTGTAACATGTAACTTGTGCTGTGCAGGTGATATCAGAGGAGGGTCCTGTGTAACATGTAACTTGTGCTGTGCAGGTGATATCAGAGAAGGGTCCTGTGTAACATGTAACTTGTCCTGTGCAGGTGATATCAGAGGAGGGTCCTGTGTAACATGTAACTTGTCCTGTGCAGGTGATATCAGAGAAGGGTCCTGTGTGACATGTAACTTGTCCTGTGCAGGTGATATCAGAGAAGGGTCCTGTGTAACATGTAACTTGTGCTGTGCAGGTGATATCAGAGAAGGGTCCTGTGTAACATGTAACTTGTCCTGTGCAGGTGATATCAGAGAAGGGTCCTGTGTAACATGTAACTTGTGCTGTGCAGGTGATATCAGAGGAGGGTCCTGTGTAACATGTAACTTGTGCTGTGCAGGTGATATCAGAGAAGGGTCCTGTGTAACATGTAACTTGTCCTGTGCAGGTGATATCAGAGGAGGGTCCTGTGTAACATGTAACTTGTGCTGTGCAGGTGATATCAGAGGAGGGTCCTGTGTAACATGTAACTTGTCCTGTGCAGGTGATATCAGAGAAGGGTCCTGTGTAACATGTAACTTGTCTTGTGCAGGTGATATCAGAGAAGGGTCCTGTGTAACATGTAACTTGTGCTGTGCAGGTGATATCAGAGGAGGGTCCTGTGTAACATGTAACTTGTGCTGTGCAGGTGATATCAGAGGAGGGTCCTGTGTAACATGTAACTTGTGCTGTGCAGGTGATATCAGAGGAGGGTCCTGTGTAACATGTAACTTGTCCTGTGCAGATGATATCAGAGGAGGGTCCTGTGTAACATGTAACTTGTGCTGTGCAGGTGATATCAGAGGAGGGTCCTGTGTAACATGTAACTTGTGCTGTGCAGGTGATATCAGAGGAGGGTCCTGTGTAACATGTAACTTGTGCTGTGCAGGTGATATCAGAGAAGGGTCCTGTGTAACATGTAACTTGCCCTGTGCAGGTGATATCAGAGAAGGGTCCTGTGTAACATGTAACTTGTCCTGTGCAGGTGATATCAGAGAAGGGTCCTGTGTAACATGTAACTTGTGCTGTGCAGGTGATATCAGAGGAGGGTCCTGTGTAACATGTAACTTGTGCTGTGCAGGTGATATCAGAGGAGGGTCCTGTGTAACATGTAACTTGTGCTGTGCAGGTGATATCAGAGAAGGGTCCTGTGTAACATGTAACTTGTCCTGTGCAGGTGATATCAGAGGAGGGTCCTGTGTAACATGTAACTTGTCCTGTGCAGGTGATATCAGAGAAGGGTCCTGTGTAACATGTAACTTGTCCTGTGCAGGTGATATCAGAGAAGGGTCCTGTGTAACATGTAACTTGTGCTGTGCAGGTGATATCAGAGAAGGGTCCTGTGTAACATGTAACTTGTCCTGTGCAGGTGATATCAGAGAAGGGTCCTGTGTAACATGTAACTTGTGCTGTGCAGGTGATATCAGAGGAGGGTCCTGTGTAACATGTAACTTGTGCTGTGCAGGTGATATCAGAGAAGGGTCCTGTGTAACATGTAACTTGTGCTGTGCAGGTGATATCAGAGGAGGGTCCTGTGTAACATGTAACTTGTGCTGTGCAGGTGATATCAGAGGAGGGTCCTGTGTAACATGTAACTTGTGCTGTGCAGGTGATATCAGAGGAGGGTCCTGTGTAACATGTAACTTGTGCTGTGCAGGTGATATCAGAGGAGGGTCCTGTGTAACATGTAACTTGTGCTGTGCAGGTGATATCAGAGGAGGGTCCTGTGTAACATGTAACTTGTGCTGTGCAGGTGATATCAGAGGAGGGTCCTGTGTAACATGTAACTTGTGCTGTGCGGGTGATATCAGAGAAGGGTCCTGTGTAACATGTAACTTGTGCTGTGCAGGTGATATCAGAGGAGGGTCCTGTGTAACATGTAACTTGTGCTGTGCAGGTGATATCAGAGAAGGGTCCTGTGTAACATGTAACTTGTGCTGTGCAGGTGATATCAGAGAAGGGTCCTGTGTAACATGTAACTTGTCCTGTGCAGGTGATATCAGAGAAGGGTCCTGTGTAACATGTAACTTGTGCTGTGCAGGTGATATCAGAGGAGGGTCCTGTGTAACATGTAACTTGTCCTGTGCAGGTGATATCAGAGAAGGGTCCTGTGTAACATGTAACTTGTGCTGTGCAGGTGATATCAGAGAAGGGTCCTGTGTAACATGTAACTTGTGCTGTGCAGGTGATATCAGAGAAGGGTCCTGTGTAACATGTAACTTGTGCTGTGCAGGTGATATCAGAGAAGGGTCCTGTGTAACATGTAACTTGTCCTGTGCAGGTGATATCAGAGGAGGGTCCTGTGTAACATGTAACTTGTCCTGTGCAGGTGATATCAGAGGAGGGTCCTGTGTAACATGTAACTTGTGCTGTGCAGGTGATATCAGAGAAGGGTCCTGTGTAACATGTAACTTGTCCTGTGCAGGTGATATCAGAGGAGGGTCCTGTGTAACATGTAACTTGTGCTGTGCAGGTGATATCAGAGAAGGGTCCTGTGTAACATGTAACTTGTGCTGTGCAGGTGATATCAGAGGAGGGTCCTGTGTAACATGTAACTTGTGCTGTGCAGGTGATATCTGAGAAGGGTCCTGTGTAACATGTAACTTGTGCTGTGCAGGTGATATCAGAGAAGGGTCCTGTGTAACATGTAACTTGTGCTGTGCAGGTGATATCAGAGAAGGGTCCTGTGTAACATGTAACTTGTGCTGTGCAGGTGATATCAGAGAAGGGTCCTGTGTAACATGTAACTTGTGCTGTGCAGGTGATATCAGAGGAGGGTCCTGTGTAACATGTAACTTGTGCTGTGCAGGTGATATCAGAGGAGGGTCCTGTGTAACATGTAACTTGTGCTGTGCAGGTGATATCAGAGGAGGGTCCTGTGTAACATGTAACTTGTGCTGTGCAGGTGATATCAGAGGAGGGTCCTGTGTAACATGTAACTTGTGCTGTGCAGGTGATATCAGAGAAGGGTCCTGTGTAACATGTAACTTGTGCTGTGCAGGTGATATCAGAGGAGGGTCCTGTGTAACATGTAACTTGTGCTGTGCGGGTGATATCAGAGGAGGGTCCTGTGTAACATGTAACTTGTCCTGTGCAGGTGATATCAGAGAAGGGTCCTGTGTAACATGTAACTTGTGCTGTGCAGGTGATATCAGAGGAGGGTCCTGTGTAACATGTAACTTGTGCTGTGCGGGTGATATCAGAGGAGGGTCCTGTGTAACATGTAACTTGTCCTGTGCAGGTGATATCAGAGAAGGGTCCTGTGTAACATGTAACTTGTGCTGTGCAGGTGATATCAGAGAAGGGTCCTGTGTAACATGTAACTTGTGCTGTGCAGGTGATATCAGAGAAGGGTCCTGTGTAACATGTAACTTGTCCTGTGCAGGTGATATCAGAGGAGGGTCCTGTGTAACATGTAACTTGTGCTGTGCAGGTGATATCAGAGAAGGGTCCTGTGTAACATGTAACTTGTGCTGTGCAGGTGATATCAGAGGAGGGTCCTGTGTGACATGTAACTTGTGCTGTGCAGGTGATATCAGAGAAGGGTCCTGTGTAACATGTAACTTGTCCTGTGCAGGTGATATCAGAGAAGGGTCCTGTGTAACATGTAACTTGTGCTGTGCAGGTGATATCAGAGAAGGGTCCTGTGTAACATGTAACTTGTGCTGTGCAGGTGATATCAGAGGAGGGTCCTGTGTAACATGTAACTTGTGCTGTGCAGGTGATATCAGAGAAGGGTCCTGTGTAACATGTAACTTGTGCTGTGCAGGTGATATCAGAGGAGGGTCCTGTGTAACATGTAACTTGTCCTGTGCCGGTGATATCAGAGAAGGGTCCTGTGTAACATGTAACTTGTGCTGTGCAGGTGATATCAGAGAAGGGTCCTGTGTAACATGTAACTTGTGCTGTGCAGGTGATATCAGAGGAGGGTCCTGTGTAACATGTAACTTGTGCTCTGCAGGTGATATCAGAGGAGGGTCCTGTGTAACATGTAACTTGTGCTGTGCAGGTGATATCAGAGAAGGGTCGTGTGTAACATGTAACTTGTGCTGTGCAGGTGATATCAGAGGAGGGTCCTGTGTAACATGTAACTTGTCCTGTGCAGGTGATATCAGAGGAGGGTCCTGTGTGACATGTAACTTGTCCTGTGCCGGTGATATCAGAGAAGGGTCCTGTGTAACATGTAACTTGTGCTGTGCAGGTGATATCAGAGAAGGGTCCTGTGTAACATGTAACTTGTGCTGTGCAGGTGATATCAGAGGAGGGTCTTGTGTAACATGTAACTTGTCCTGTGCAGGTGATATCAGAGGAGGGTCCTGTGTAACATGTAACTTGTGCTGTGCAGGTGATATCAGAGAAGGGTCCTGTGTAACATGTAACTTGTCCTGTGCAGGTGATATCAGAGAAGGGTCCTGTGTAACATGTAACTTGTCCTGTGCAGGTGATATCAGAGAAGGGTCCTGTGTAACATGTAACTTGTCCTGTGCCGGTGATATCAGAGGAGGGTCCTGTGTAACATGTAACTTGTGCTGTGCAGGTGATATCAGAGAAGGGTCCTGTGTAACATGTAACTTGGCCTGTGCAGGTGATATCAGAGAAGGGTCCTGTGTAACATGTAACTTGTGCTGTGCAGGTGATATCAGAGGAGGGTCCTGTGTAACATGTAACTTGTGCTGTGCAGGTGATATCAGAGAAGGGTCCTGTGTAACATGTAACTTGTGCTGTGCAGGTGATATCAGAGAAGGGTCCTGTGTAACATGTAACTTGTCCTGTGCAGGTGATATCAGAGGAGGGTCCTGTGTAACATGTAACTTGTGCTGTGCAGGTGATATCAGAGGAGGGTCCTGTGTAACATGTAACTTGTGCTGTGCAGGTGATATCAGAGAAGGGTCCTGTGTAACATGTAACTTGTCCTGTGCAGGTGATATCAGAGAAGGGTCCTGTGTAACATGTAACTTGTGCTGTGCAGGTGATATCAGAGAAGGGTTCTGTGTAACATGTAACTTGTCCTGTGCAGGTGATATCAGAGGAGGGTCCTGTGTAACATGTAACTTGTCCTGTGCAGGTGATATCAGAGGAGGGTCCTGTGTAACATGTAACTTGTCCTGTGCAGGTGATATCAGAGGAGGGTCCTGTGTAACATGTAACTTGTCCTGTGCAGGTGATATCAGAGGAGGGTCCTATGTAACATGTAACTTGTCCTGTGCAGGTGATATCAGAGAAGGGTCCTGTGTAACATGTAACTTGTGCTGTGCAGGTGATATCAGAGAAGGGTCCTGTGTAACATGTAACTTGTCCTGTGCAGGTGATATCAGAGGAGGGTCCTGTGTAACATGTAACTTGTCCTGTGCAGGTGATATCAGAGGAGGGTCCTGTGTAACATGTAACTTGTCCTGTGCAGGTGATATCAGAGGAGGGTCCTGTGTAACATGTAACTTGTCCTGTGCAGGTGATATCAGAGAAGGGTCCTGTGTGACATGTAACTTGTGCTGTGCAGGTGATATCAGAGAAGGGTCCTGTGTAACATGTAACTTGTCCTGTGCAGGTGATATCAGAGAAGGGTCCTGTGTAACATGTAACTTGTCCTGTGCAGGTGATATCAGAGAAGGGTCCTGTGTAACATGTAACTTGTCCTGTGCAGGTGATATCAGAGAAGGGTCCTGTGTAACATGTAACTTGTCCTGTGCAGGTGATATCAGAGAAGGGTCCTGTGTAACATGTAACTTGTCCTGTGCAGGTGATATCAGAGAAGGGTCCTGTGTAACATGTAACTTGTCCTGTGCAGGTGATATCAGAGGAGGGTCCTGTGTAACATGTAACTTGTGCTGTGCAGGTGATATCAGATGAGGGTCCTGTGTGACATGTAACTTGTGCTGTGCAGGTGATATCAGAGGAGGGTCCTGTGTAACATGTAACTTGTCCTGTGCAGGTGATATCAGAGAAGGGTCCTGTGTAACATGTAACTTGTGCTGTGCAGGTGATATCAGAGGAGGGTCCTGTGTAACATGTAACTTGTGCTGTGCAGGTGATATCAGAGAAGGGTCCTGTGTAACATGTAACTTGTGCTGTGCAGGTGATATCAGAGGAGGGTCCTGTGTAACATGTAACTTGTGCTGTGCAGGTGATATCAGAGAAGGGTCCTGTGTAACATGTAACTTGTGCTGTGCAGGTGATATCAGAGAAGGGTCCTGTGTAACATGTAACTTGTGCTGTGCAGGTGATATCAGAGAAGGGTCCTGTGTAACATGTAACTTGTGCTGTGCAGGTGATATCAGAGGAGGGTCCTGTGTAACATGTAACTTGTGCTGTGCAGGTGATATCAGAGGAGGGTCCTGTGTAACATGTAACTTGTGCTGTGCAGGTGATATCAGAGAAGGGTCCTGTGTAACATGTAACTTGTCCTGTGCAGGTGATATCAGAGGAGGGTCCTATGTAACATGTAACTTGTCCTGTGCAGGTGATATCAGAGAAGGGTCCTGTGTAACATGTAACTTGTCCTGTGCAGGTGATATCAGAGGAGGGTCCTATGTAACATGTAACTTGTGCAGTGCAGGTGATATCAGAGGAGGGTCCTGTGTAACATGTAACTTGTCCTGTGCAGGTGATATCAGAGAAGGGTCCTGTGTAACATGTAACTTGTGCTGTGCAGGTGATATCAGAGGAGGGTCCTGTGTAACATGTAACTTGTCCTGTGCAGGTGATATCAGAGGAGGGTCCTGTGTAACATGTAACTTGTCCTGTGCAGGTGATATCAGAGGAGGGTCCTGTGTAACATGTAACTTGTGCTGTGCAGGTGATATCAGAGGAGGGTCCTGTGTAACATGTAACTTGTGCTGTGCAGGTGATATCAGAGAAGGGTCCTGTGTAACATGTAACTTGTCCTGTGCAGGTGATATCAGAGAAGGGTCCTGTGTAACATGTAACTTGTCCTGTGCAGGTGATATCAGAGAAGGGTCCTGTGTAACATGTAACTTGTGCTGTGCAGGTGATATCAGAGGAGGGTCCTGTGTAACATGTAACTTGTGCAGTGCAGGTGATATCAGAGGAGGGTCCTGTGTAACATGTAACTTGTCCTGTGCAGGTGATATCAGAGAAGGGTCCTGTGTAACATGTAACTTGTGCTGTGCAGGTGATATCAGAGGAGGGTCCTGTGTAACATGTAACTTGTCCTGTGCAGGTGATATCAGAGGAGGGTCCTGTGTAACATGTAACTTGTGCTGTGCAGGTGATATCAGAGGAGGGTCCTGTGTAACATGTAACTTGGCCTGGTAAGTGTTTTTGGAGTGAAAGAGCTCTTGATTATCAGTAAATATGACCTCCTGATGCTGCAAATTCAACAAATGACCATTTTACCTCTCTTTACAACCTGTAAATGTTCTGATCTCTGTTGTGAATAATAATGTGAAACACAAAAATCTGTTCTCATTCGGAGATTTGGTCAATAAAATTCTCATTATGCTCCCGCGGTTGATGCTGAAGATTATACTGACTGTCATTGCAGCGACTATTTAGGAAAATCAGCCAAAAATAACATTTGCATAATAATTTGGAACGCGGTGTGGAACCGATCCCCCTTGTATTGTTTGGTGCCCGTCTCTGTGGCCCCTTATTTTCTGCGCGCTTCTAGGACCACTTGGTAATCCGGCACCGTTAGGCCGCATGATGCTGGATTACAGGAATATTATTGTAGTAGCTGCAGCCGTGTGACAGCTGATGAGGGTTGTAGTTCCTGCAGACACCCTGTGATCTAGACGCCGGGGCCCGTGGGCAGGACACGGGGGTCAGGCCGCCTCTTGCTCCGACTTGTCCTGTATCAGGATCATTACTGTGTCATCCATCTGACAGACCTGCAGCAAGTGTTCATGTCCCGTCCAGGACTCAGATCTCCCCGCAGCAGCGGCCGCAGGGCCCAGTGATCAGCGGCTCATAATCATCTGACCCTGGAGAACAGGCGTCACATAGCCGAGGTAGAGTGCAAGCTCTTCAGGACAGGCCTCTCCTCCTTCATGTTCTTATTGTCACGCAGGAGCACGTGCAGGCCTGGATGACCACAGCTGGTATTTATAGGACAGGACAGCCATGCACAGAGGATTTCAGCACAATCGCAGCGGCGTCCAGTGAGGCCCTGGGCATCGCTGCCGCTCCCTCTATTTTCTACGCAGCTCTTATAAAGAAATACACGGAGATCTTCTCATTTCTTCACTGATTGCCCGGCAGCGGAACTATGAAAAGTCGGATCAGTGGTCATTAAGGGGTTAAAGGGCGAGAGTTCAGGACATAAAACACGCTGCAGGGACTGCGATAAAGTAAAAAAACAGACGATACTCAACTGGTAAATCCCCCGCCTCCCTGTCACGTGACCGCTGCAGCCAATCACTGGCCTCAAAGGTGATGCTAGCATGGATGCAGCGTTATCGCTCCACGCAAGTATCGGCGCTGGAGCGGCGGGGGATTTACCAGGTCACTATCGTCTGTTTTTTTACTTCATCGCAGTTCCTGCAGCTCGTCTTATTTCTTGTGCTCTCGGACTAGTACCGGCAGTCACAGTCTTATTGGCGCTATTGAAAGCAGATAAATGTTGAGTGCGGCGCCGCCAAACGTCAGCGAGTTTTATTTACACCTAAAGCCTGTCCCAAATACAGCGAGCGAAAAGCCACTCCGAGAGAAGCGCCCCAATGTCCACTACTAACAGAGTTACCAACATTTTTTTCCAGGGACACTTAGGGTATGTTCACACGGCCTATTTACGGACGTAATTCGGGCGTTTTTGCCCCGAATTACGTCTGAAAAAAGCGCCTCAATAGCGCTGACAATCATCTGCCCATTGAAAGCAATGGGCAGACATTTGTCTGTTCACACGAGGCGTATATTTACGCGCCGCTGTCAAATGACGGCGCGTAAATAGACGCCCGCGTAGAAGAAGTGACCTGTCACATCTTTGGCCGTAATTGGAGCCGTTATTCATTGACTCCAATGAATAGCAGCGCTAATTACGGCCGTAATTGACGCGGCGTTCAAGCGCCCGCACATGCCGGTACGACTGAAATTACGGGGATGTTTTCAGGCTGAAACATCCCCGTAATTTCAGCCGTTACGGACCCCCGCCGTGTGAACATACCCTCAGGGTGGGGTGTCTTTGGTGGGTGTGTCTTATGGAGGCGGAGTCTACTGGATGGGTGTGGCTTTCCAGAATTTCTGCATACAAAAAAACAAACAACATTTTTGAACTAGTTTGGCTGACAACTACTATGGGACCGGGGTCGCCGGATATTTGGTAGTTTACAGGCAGGTGATGTCTCACTTTATCACTAGGGCGAGGTGATGTGTGCTGACCAATGGCAGGGTGAAAACCAGTGTAGATAGTGCCACCCTCAGTGCCCCTTGTAGATGGTGCTCCACACACACACACACACACACACACACACACACACACACGCACGCACACACACACACACACACACACACACACACACACACACACACACACACACACACACACTGCTCCCTGTATATATTACCACACACGCTGCCCCCTGTATATATTACCACACACACTGCCCCCTGTATATATTACCACAGACACTGCTCCCTGTATATATTACCACACGCTGCTCCCTGTATATATTACCACACACACTGCCCCCTGTATATATTACCACACACACTGCTCCCTGTATATATTACCACACACACTGCTCCCTGTATATATTACCACACACACTGCTCCCTGTATATATTACCACACACACTGCCCCCTGTATATATTACCACACACACTGCACCCTGTATATATTACCACACACACTGCACCCTGTATATATTACCACACACACTGCTCCCTGTATATATTACCTCACACACTGCTCCCTGTATATATTACCACACACACTGCTCCCTGTATATATTACCACACACACTGCTCCCTGTATATATTACCACACACACTGCCCCCTGTATATATTACCACACACACTGCTCCATGTATATATTACCACACACGCTGCCCCCTGTATATATTACCACACACACTGCCCCCTGTATATATTACCACACACGCTGCTCCCTGTATATATTACCACACACACTGCCCCCTGTATATATTACCACACACACTGCCCCCTGTATATATTACCACACACACTGCTCCCTGTATATATTACTACACACACTGCTCCCTGTATATATTACCACACACACACTGCTCCCTGTATATATTACCACACACGCTGCTCCCTGTATATATTACCACACACACTGCCCCCTGTATATATTACCACACACTGCTCCCTGTATATATTACCACACACACTGCTCCCTGTATATATTACCACACACACTGCCCCCTGTATATATTACCACACACGCTGCTCCCTGTATATATTACCACACACACTGCCCCCTGTATATATTACCACACAGACTGCCCCCTGTATATATTACCACACACACTGCTCCCTGTATATATTACCACACACACTGCCCCCTGTATATATTACCACACACACTGCTCCCTGTATATATTACCACACACACTGCTCCCTGTATATATTACCACACACACTGCTCCCTGTATATATTACCACACACACTGCTCCCTGTATATATTACCACACACACTGCTCCCTGTATATATTACCACACACACTGCTCCCTGTATATATTACCACACACGCTGCTCCCTGTATATATTACCACACACACTGCCCCCTGTATATATTACCACACACGCTGCCCCCTGTATATATTACCACACACACTGCCCCCTGTATATATTACCACACACACTGCTCCCTGTATATATTACCACACTCACTGCCCCCTGTATATATTACCACACACACTGCCCCCTGTAAATATTACCACACACACTGCCCCCTGTATATATTACCACACACGCTGCTCCCTGTATATATTACCACACACGCTGCTCCCTGTATATATTACCACACACACTGCTCCCTGTATATATTACCACACTCACTGCCCCCTGTATATATTCCCACACACACTGCCCCCTGTATATATTACCACACACACTGCCCCCTGTATATATTACCACACACACTGCTCCCTGTATATATTACCACACACACTGCCCCCTGTATATATTACCACACACACTGCCCCTGTATATATTACCACACACACTGCTCCCTGTATATATTACCACACACACTGCTCCCTGTATATATTACCACACACACTGCTCCCTGTATATATTACCACACACACACTGCCCCCTGTATATATTACCACACACACTGCTCCCTGTATATATATTACCACACACGCTGCTCCCTGTATATATTACCACACACACTGCCCCCTGTATATATTACCACACACACTGCCCCCTGTATATATTACCACACACACTGCTCCCTGTATATATTACCACACACACTGCTCCCTGTATATATTACCACACACGCTGCTCCCTGTATATATTACCACACACACTGCCCCTGTAGAGATTACCACACACGCTGCTCCCTGTAGAGATTACCACACACGCTGCCCCCTGTATATATTACCACATACACTGCCCCCTGTATATATTACCACACACGCTGCTCCCTGTAGATATTACCACACACTGCCCCCTGTATATATTACCACACACACTGCTCCCTGTATATATTACCACACACACTGCTCCCTGTATATATTACCACACACACTGCTCCCTGTATATATTACCACACACTGCTCCCTGTATATATTACCACACACACTGCTCCCTGTATATATTACCACACACACTGCTCCCTGTATATATTACCACACACACTGCTCCCTGTATATATTACCACACACGCTGCTCCCTGTATATATTACCACACACTGCTCCCTGTATATATTACCACACACTGCTCCCTGTATATATTACCACACACACTGCACCCTGTATATATTACCACACACGCTGCTCCCTGTATATATTACCACACACTGCTCCCTGTATATATTACCACACACACTGCTCCCTGTATATATTACCACACACACTGCTCCCTGTATATATTACCACACACTGCTCCCTGTATATATTACCACACACACTGCTCCCTGTATATATTACCACACACACTGCTCCCTGTATATATTACCACACACACTGCTCCCTGTATATATTACCACACACACTGCTCCCTGTATATATTACCACACACACTGCTCCCTGTAGATATTACCACACACACTGCTCCCTGTATATATTACCACACACACTGCCCCCTGTATATATTACCACACACGCTGCCCCCTGTATATATTACCACACACACTGCCCCCTGTATATATTACCACACACTGCCCCCTGTATATATTACCACACACACTGCTCCCTGTATATATTACCACACACACTGCTCCCTGTATATATTACCACACACACTGCTCCCTGTATATATTACCACACACACTGCTCCCTGTATATATTACCCCACACACTGCCCCCTGTATATATTACCACACACACTGCCCCCTGTATATATTACCACACACTGCCCCCTGTATATATTACCACACACACTGCTCCCTGTATATATTACCACACACACTGCTCCCTGTATATATTACCACACACACTGCTCCCTGTATATATTACCACACACACTGCTCCCTGTATATATTACCACACACACTGCTCCCTGTATATATTACCACACACACTGCCCCCTGTATATATTACCACATACACTGCTCCCTGTATATATTACCACACACGCTGCTCCCTGTATATATTACCACACACACTGCTCCCTGTATATATTACCACACACACTGCTCCCTGTATATATTACCACACACACTGCCCCCTGTATATATTACCACACACACTGCTCCCTGTATATATTACCACACACACTGCTCCCTGTATATATTACCACACACACTGCTCCCTGTATATATTACCACACACGCTGCCCCCTGTATATATTACCACACACACTGCTCCCTGTATATATTACCACACACACTGCCCCCTGTATATATTACCACACACGCTGCTCCCTGTATATATTACCACACACGCTGCTCCCTGTATATATTACCACACACACTGCCCCCTGTATATATTACCACACACACGCTGCTCCCTGTATATATTACCACACACGCTGCTCCCTGTATATATTACCACACACACTGCCCCCTGTATATATTACCACACACACTGCCCCCTGTATATATTCCCACACACACTGCTCCCTGTATATATTACCACACACACTGCTCCCTGTATATATTACCACACACACTGCTCCCTGTATATATTACCACACACACTGCTCCCTGTATATATTACCACACACACGCTGCTCCCTGTATATATTACCACACACGCTGCTCCCTGTATATATTACCACACACACTGCCCCCTGTATATATTACCACACACACTGCCCCCTGTATATATTCCCACACACACTGCTCCCTGTATATATTACCACACACACTGCTCCCTGTATATATTACCACACACACTGCTCCCTGTATATATTACCACACACACTGCCCCCTGTATATATTACCACACACTGCCCCCTGTATATATTACCACACACACTGCTCCCTGTATATATTACCACACACGCTGCTCCCTGTATATATTACCACACACACTGCTCCCTGTATATATTACCACACACACTGCTCCCTGTATATATTACCACACACACTGCCCCCTGTATATATTACCACACACTGCCCCCTGTATATATTACCACACACTGCCCCCTGTATATATTACCACACACTGCTCCCTGTATATATTACCACACACACTGCCCCCTGTATATATTACCACACACTGCTCCCTGTATATATTACCACACACTGCCCCCTGTATATATTACCACACACTGCCCCCTGTATATATTACCACACACTGCTCCCTGTATATATTACCACACACACTGCCCCCTGTATATATTACCACACACGCTGCTCCCTGTATATATTACCACACACTGCCCCCTGTATATATTACCACACACACTGCTCCCTGTATATATTACCACACACACTGCCCCCTGTATATATTACCACACACACTGCTCCCTGTATATATTACCACACACGCTGCTCCATGTATATATTACCACACACACTGCCCCCTGTATATATTACCACACACTTCCCCCTGTATATATTACCACACACTGCCCCCTGTATATATTACCACACACACTGCTCCCTGTATATATTACCACACACGCTGCTCCCTGTATATATTACCACACACACTGCTCCCTGTATATATTACCACACACGCTGCCCCCTGTATATATTACCACACACACTGCTCCCTGTATATATTACCACACACGCTGCCCCCTGTATATATTACCACACACACTGCTCCCTGTATATATTACCACACACACTGCCCCCTGTATATATTACCACACACACTTCCCCCTGTATATATTACCACACACACTGCCCCCTGTATATATTACCACACACGCTGCTCCCTGTATATATTACCACACACACTGCTCCCTGTATATATTACCACACACACTGCTCCCTGTATATATTACCACACACACTGCTCCCTGTATATATTACCACACACACTGCACCCTGTATATATTACCACACACACTGCTCCCTGTATATATTACCACACACACTGCCCCCTGTATATATTACACCACACACACTGCCCCCTGTATATATTACCACACACACTGCTCCCTGTATATATTACCACACACGCTGCTCCCTGTATATATTACCACACACACTGCTCCCTGTATATATTACCACACACACTGCTCCCTGTATATATTACCACACACACTGCTCCCTGTATATATTACCACACACACTGCTCCCTGTATATATTACCACACACACTGCTCCCTGTATATATTACCACACACACTGCCCCCTGTATATATTACCACACATACTGCTCCCTGTATATATTACCACACACACTGCCCCCTGTATATATTACCACACACGCTGCCCCCTGTATATATTACCGCACACACTGCCCCCTGTATATATTACCACACACGCTGCTCCCTGTATATATTACCACACACACTGCTCCCTGTATATATTACCACACACACTGCCCCCTGTATATATTACCACACACTGCTCCCTGTATATATTACCTCACACACTGCCCCCTGTATATATTACCACACACGCTGCTCCCTGTATATATTACCACACACACTGCTCCCTGTATATATTACCACACACACTGCTCCCTGTATATATTACCACACACACTGCTCCCTGTATATATTACCACACACGCTGCTCCCTGTATATATTACCACACACGCTGCTCCCTGTATATATTACCACACACGCTGCCCCCTGTATATATTACCACACACACTGCTCCCTGTATATATTACCACACACTGCTCCCTGTATATATTACCACACACACTGCTCCCTGTATATATTACCACACACACTG
The DNA here is from genome assembly GCF_050947455.1 of Rhinoderma darwinii. Classification (NCBI taxonomy): domain Eukaryota; kingdom Metazoa; phylum Chordata; class Amphibia; order Anura; family Rhinodermatidae; genus Rhinoderma; species Rhinoderma darwinii. Next base: position 750 of record NW_027463318.1, on the reverse strand, counting down.
CTCCCTGTATATATTACCACACACACTGCTCCCTGTATATATTACCACACACACTGCCCCCTGTATATATTACCACACACGCTGCTCCCTGTATATATTACCACACACACTGCTCCCTGTATATATTACCACACACACTGCTCCCTGTATATATTACCACACACACTGCCCCCTGTATATATTACCACACACGCTGCTCCCTGTATATATTACCACACACACTGCTCCCTGTATATATTACCACACACACTGCCCCCTGTATATATTACCACACACACTGCTCCCTGTATATATTACCACACACGCTGCCCCCTGTATATATTACCACACACACTGCTCCCTGTATATATTACCACACACGCTGCCCCCTGTATATATTACCACACACACTGCCCCTGTATATATTACCACACACTGCTCCCTGTATATATTACCACACACACTGCTCCCTGTATATATTACCACACACACTGCTCCCTGTATATATTACCACACACACTGCTCCCTGTATATATTACCACACACACACTGCCCCCTGTATATATTACCACACACACTGCTCCCTGTATATATATTACCACACACGCTGCTCCCTGTATATATTACCACACACACTGCCCCCTGTATATATTACCACACACACTGCCCCCTGTATATATTACCACACACACTGCTCCCTGTATATATTACCACACACACTGCTCCCTGTATATATTACCACACGCTGCTCCCTGTAGATATTACCACACA
>NW_027463317.1:0-34449 GCF_050947455.1 Rhinoderma darwinii | reverse complement strand
GACCCTCCTCTGATATCACCTGCACAGGACAAGTTACATGTTACACAGGACCCTCCTCTGATATCACCTGCACAGCACAAGTTACATGTTACACAGGACCCTTCTCTGATATCACCTGCACAGGACAAGTTACATGTTACACAGGACCCTCCTCTGATATCACCTGCACAGCACAAGTTACATGTTACACAGGACCCTCCTCTGATATCACCTGCACAGCACAAGTTACATGTTACACAGGACCCTTCTCTGATATCACCTGCACAGGACAAGTTACATGTTAAACAGGACCCTTCTCTGATATCACCTGCACAGCACAAGTTACATGTTACACAGGACCCTCCTCTGATATCACCTGCACAGCACAAGTTACATGTTACACAGGACCCTCCACTGATATCACCTGCACAGCACAAGTTACATGTTACACAGGACCCTTCTCTGATATCACCTGCACAGCACAAGTTACATGTTACACAGGACCCTTCTCTGATATCACCTGCACAGGACAAGTTACATGTTACACAGGACCCTTCTCTGATATCACCTGCGCAGCACAAGTTACATGTTACACAGGACCCTTCTCTGATATCACCTGCACAGCACAAGTTACATGTTACACAGGACCCTCCTCTGATATCACCTGCACAGCACAAGTTACATGTTACACAGGACCCTCCTCTGATATCACCTGCACAGCACAAGTTACATGTTACACAGGACCCTTCTCTGATATCACCTGCACAGCACAAGTTACATGTTACACAGGACCCTCCTCTGATATCACCTGCACAGCACAAGTTACATGTTACACAGGACCCTTCTCTGATATCACCTGCACAGCACAAGTTACATGTTACACAGGACCCTCCTCTGATATCACCTGCACAGCACAAGTTACATGTTACACAGGACCCCTCTCTGATATCACCTACACAGCACAAGTTACATGTTACACAGGACCCTCCTCTGATATCACCTGCACAGCACAAGTTACAAGTTACACAGGACCCTCCTCTGATATCACCTGCACAGCACAAGTTACATGTTACACAGGACCCTTCTCTGATATCACCTGCACAGCACAAGTTACATGTTACACAGGACCCTTCTCTGATATCACCTGCACAGCACAAGTTACATGTTACACAGGACCCTTCTCTGATATCACCTGCACAGGACAAGTTACATGTTACACAGGACCCTCCTCTGATATCACCTGCACAGGACAAGTTACATGTTACACAGGACCCTCCTCTGATATCACCTGCACAGGACAAGTTACATGTTACACAGGACCCTTCTCTGATATCACCTGTACAGGACAAGTTACATGTCACACAGGACCCTCCTCTGATATCACCTGCACAGCACAAGTTACAAGTTACACAGGACCCTCCTCTGATATCACCTGCACAGCACAAGTTACATGTTACACAGGACCCTTCTCTGATATCACCTGCACAGCACAAGTTACACAGGACCCTCCTCTGATATCACCTGCACAGGACAAGTTACATGTTACACAGGACCCTCCTCTGATATCACCTGCACAGGACAAGTTACATGTTACACAGGACCCTTCTCTGATATCACCTGCACAAATTACATGTTACACAGGACCCTTCTCTGATATCACCTGCACACCACAAGTTACATGTTACACAGGACCCTCCTCTGATATCACCTGCACAGGACAAGTTACATGTTACACAGGACCCTCCTCTGATATCACCTGCACAGCACAAGTTACATGTTACACAGGACCCTTCTTTGATATCACCTGCACAGCACAAGTTACATGTTACACAGGACCCTCCTCTGATATCACCTGCACAGCACAAGTTACATGTTACACAGGACCCTTCTCTGATATCACCTGCACAGCACAAGTTACATGTTACACAGGACCCTTCTCTGATATCACCTGCACAGGACAAGTTACATGTTACACAGGACCCTCCTCTGATATCACCTGCACAGGACAAGTTACATGTTACACAGGACCCTTCTCTGATATCACCTGCACAGGACAAGTTACATGTTACACAGGACCCTCCTCTGATATCACCTGCACAGCACAAGTTACATGTTACACAGGACCCTCCTCTGATATCACCGGCACAGCACAAGTTACAAGTTACACAGGACCCTCCTCTGATATCACCTGCACAGCACAAGTTACATGTTACACAGGACCCTCCTCTGATATCACCTGCACAGCACAAGTTACATGTTACACAGGACCCTCCTCTGATATCACCTGCACAGCACAAGTTACATGTTACACAGGACCCTCCTCTGATATCACCTGCACAGCACAAGTTACATGTTACACAGGACCCTTCTCTGATATCACCTGCACAGCACAAGTTACATGTTACACAGGACCCTTCTCTGATATCACCTGCACAGGACAAGTTACATGTTACACAGGACCCTCCTCTGATATCACCTGCACAGCACAAGTTACAAGTTACACAGGACCCTCCTCTGATATCACCTGCACAGCACAAGTTACATGTTACACAGGACCCTTCTCTGATATCACCTGCACAGGACAAGTTACATGTTACACAGGACCCTCCTCTGATATCACCTGCACAGGATAAGTTACATGTTACACAGGACCCTTCTCTGATATCACCTGTACAGGACAAGTTACATGTTACACAGGACCCTCCTCTGATATCACCTGCACAGCACAAGTTACATGTTACACAGGACCCTTCTCTGATATCACCTGCACAGCACAAGTTACATGTTACACAGGACCCTCCTCTGATATCACCTGCACAGGACAAGTTACATGTTACACAGGACCCTTCTCTGATATCACCTGCACAGGACAAGTTACATGTTACACAGGACCCTCCTCTGATATCACCTGCACAAATTACATGTTACACAGGACCCTTCTCTGATATCACCTGCACAGGACAAGTTACATGTTACACAGGACCCTTCTTTGATATCACCTGCACAGCACAAGTTACATGTTACACGGGACCCTCCTCTGATATCACCTGCACAGCACAAGTTACATGTTACACAGGACCCTTCTTTGATATCACCTGCACAGCACAAGTTACATGTTACACGGGACCCTCCTCTGATATCACCTGCACAGCACAAGTTACATGTTACACAGGACCCTTCTTTGATATCACCTGCACAGCACAAGTTACATGTTACACAGGACCCTTCTCTGATATCACCTGCACAGCACAAGTTACATGTTACACAGGACCCTCCTCTGATATCACCTGCACAGCACAAGTTACATGTTACACAGGACCCTTCTCTGATATCACCTGTACAGGACAAGTTACATGTTACACAGGACCCTTCTCTGATATCACCTGCACAGGACAAGTTACATGTTACACAGGACCCTCCTCTGATATCACCTGCACAGCACAAGTTACATGTTACACAGGACCCTCCTCTGATATCACCTGCACAGCACAAGTTACATGTTACACAGGACCCTTCTCTGATATCACCTGCACAGGACAAGTTACATGTTAAACAGGACCCTTCTCTGATATCACCTGCACAGCACAAGTTACATGTTACACAGGACCCTCCTCTGATATCACCTGCACAGCACAAGTTACATGTTACACAGGACCCTCCTCTGATATCACCTGCACAGCACAAGTTACATGTTACACAGGACCCTTCTCTGATATCACCTGCACAGCACAAGTTACATGTTACACAGGACCCTCCTCTGATATCACCTGCACAGCACAAGTTACATGTTACACAGGACCCTCCTCTGATATCACCTGCACAGCACAAGTTACATGTTACACAGGACCCTTCTCTGATATCACCTGCACAGGACAAGTTACATGTTACACAGGACCCTTCTCTGATATCACCTGCACAGCACAAGTTACATGTTACACAGGACCCTTCTCTGATATCACCTGCACAGCACAAGTTACATGTTACACAGGACCCTCCTCTGATATCACCTGCACAGCACAAGTTACATGTTACACAGGACCCTTCTCTGATATCACCTGCACAGGACAAGTTACATGTTACACAGGACCCTTCTCTGATATCACCTGCGCAGCACAAGTTACATGTTACACAGGACCCTTCTCTGATATCACCTGCACAGCACAAGTTACATGTTACACAGGACCCTCCTCTGATATCACCTGCACAGCACAAGTTACATGTTACACAGGACCCTCCTCTGATATCACCTGCACAGCACAAGTTACATGTTACACAGGACCCTTCTCTGATATCACCTGCACAGCACAAGTTACATGTTACACAGGACCCTCCTCTGATATCACCTGCACAGCACAAGTTACATGTTACACAGGACCCTCCTCTGATATCACCTGCACAGCACAAGTTACAAGTTACACAGGACCCTCCTCTGATATCACCTGCACAGCACAAGTTACATGTTACACAGGACCCTTCTCTGATATCACCTGCACAGCACAAGTTACATGTTACACAGGACCCTTCTCTGATATCACCTGCACAGCACAAGTTACATGTTACACAGGACCCTTCTCTGATATCACCTGCACAGCACAAGTTACATGTTACACAGGACCCCTCTCTGATATCACCTACACAGCACAAGTTACATGTTACACAGGACCCTCCTCTGATATCACCTGCACAGCACAAGTTACAAGTTACACAGGACCCTCCTCTGATATCACCTGCACAGCACAAGTTACATGTTACACAGGACCCTTCTCTGATATCACCTGCACATCACAAGTTACATGTTACACAGGACCCTTCTCTGATATCACCTGCACAGCACAAGTTACATGTTACACAGGACCCTCCTCTGATATCACCTGCACAGCACAAGTTACATGTTACACAGGACCCTCCTCTGATATCACCTGCACAGCACAAGTTACATGTTACACAGGACCCTCCTCTGATATCACCTGCACAGCACAAGTTACATGTTACACAGGACCCTTCTCTGATATCACCTGCACAGCACAAGTTACATGTTACACAGGACCCTTCTCTGATATCACCTGCACAGGACAAGTTACATGTTACACAGGACCCTCCTCTGATATCACCTGCACAGGACAAGTTACATGTTACACAGGACCCTCCTCTGATATCACCTGCACAGGACAAGTTACATGTTACACAGGACCCTTCTCTGATATCACCTGTACAGGACAAGTTACATGTCACACAGGACCCTCCTCTGATATCACCTGCACAGCACAAGTTACAAGTTACACAGGACCCTCCTCTGATATCACCTGCACAGCACAAGTTACATGTTACACAGGACCCTTCTCTGATATCACCTGCACAGCACAAGTTACATGTTACACAGGACCCTTCTCTGATATCACCTGCACAGGACAAGTTACATGTTACACAGGACCCTTCTCTGATATCACCTGCACAGCACAAGTTACATGTTACACAGGACCCTTCTCTGATATCACCTGCACAGCACAAGTTACATGTTACACAGGACCCTCCTCTGATATCACCTGCACAGCACAAGTTACATGTTACACAGGACCCTTCTCTGATATCACCTGCACAGGACAAGTTACATGTTACACAGGACCCTCCTCTGATATCACCTGCACAGGACAAGTTACATGTTACACAGGACCCTTCTCTGATATCACCTGTACAGGACAAGTTACATGTTACACAGGACCCTCCTCTGATATCACCTGCACAGGACAAGTTACATGTTACACAGGACCCTTCTCTGATATCACCTGTACAGCACAAGTTACATGTTACACAGGACCCTCCTCTGATATCACCTGCACAGGACAAGTTACATGTTACACAGGACCCTTCTCTGATATCACCTGTACAGGACAAGTTACATGTTACACAGGACCCTTCTCTGATATCACCTGCACAGGACAAGTTACATGTTACACAGGACCCTCCTCTGATATCACCTGCACAGGACAAGTTACATGTTACACAGGACCCTTCTCTGATATCACCTGCACAGCACAAGTTACATGTTACACAGGACCCTTCTCTGATATCACCTGCACAGCACAAGTTACACAGGACCCTCCTCTGATATCACCTGCACAGGACAAGTTACATGTTACACAGGACCCTCCTCTGATATCACCTGCACAGGACAAGTTACATGTTACACAGGACCCTTCTCTGATATCACCTGCACAAATTACATGTTACACAGGACCCTCCTCTGATATCACCTGCACAGCACAAGTTACATGTTACACAGGACCCTTCTCTGATATCACCTGCACAGCACAAGTTACATGTTACACAGGACCCTTCTCTGATATCACCTGCACACCACAAGTTACATGTTACACAGGACCCTCCTCTGATATCACCTGCACAGGACAAGTTACATGTTACACAGGACCCTCCTCTGATATCACCTGCACAGCACAAGTTACATGTTACACAGGACCCTTCTTTGATATCACCTGCACAGCACAAGTTACATGTTACACAGGACCCTCCTCTGATATCACCTGCACAGCACAAGTTACATGTTACACAGGACCCTTCTCTGATATCACCTGCACAGCACAAGTTACATGTTACACAGGACCCTTCTCTGATATCACCTGCACAGGACAAGTTACATGTTACACAGGACCCTCCTCTGATATCACCTGCACAGGACAAGTTACATGTTACACAGGACCCTTCTCTGATATCACCTGCACAGGACAAGTTACATGTTACACAGGACCCTCCTCTGATATCACCTGCACAGCACAAGTTACATGTTACACAGGACCCTCCTCTGATATCACCGGCACAGCACAAGTTACAAGTTACACAGGACCCTCCTCTGATATCACCTGCACAGCACAAGTTACATGTTACACAGGACCCTCCTCTGATATCACCTGCACAGCACAAGTTACATGTTACACAGGACCCTCCTCTGATATCACCTGCACAGCACAAGTTACAAGTTACACAGGACCCTCCTCTGATATCACCTGCACAGCACAAGTTACATGTTACACAGGACCCTTCTCTGATATCACCTGCACAGCACAAGTTACATGTTACACAGGACCCTTCTCTGATATCACCTGCACAGGACAAGTTACATGTTACACAGGACCCTCCTCTGATATCACCTGCACAGCACAAGTTACAAGTTACACAGGACCCTCCTCTGATATCACCTGCACAGCACAAGTTACATGTTACACAGGACCCTTCTCTGATATCACCTGCACAGGACAAGTTACATGTTACACAGGACCCTCCTCTGATATCACCTGCACAGGATAAGTTACATGTTACACAGGACCCTTCTCTGATATCACCTGTACAGGACAAGTTACATGTTACACAGGACCCTCCTCTGATATCACCTGCACAGCACAAGTTACATGTTACACAGGACCCTTCTCTGATATCACCTGCACAGCACAAGTTACATGTTACACAGGACCCTCCTCTGATATCACCTGCACAGGACAAGTTACATGTTACACAGGACCCTCCTCTGATATCACCTGCACAGGACAAGTTACATGTTACACAGGACCCTTCTCTGATATCACCTGCACAGGACAAGTTACATGTTACACAGGACCCTCCTCTGATATCACCTGCACAAATTACATGTTACACAGGACCCTTCTTTGATATCACCTGCACAGCACAAGTTACATGTTACACGGGACCCTCCTCTGATATCACCTGCACAGCACAAGTTACATGTTACACAGGACCCTTCTTTGATATCACCTGCACAGCACAAGTTACATGTTACACGGGACCCTCCTCTGATATCACCTGCACAGCACAAGTTACATGTTACACAGGACCCTTCTTTGATATCACCTGCACAGCACAAGTTACATGTTACACAGGACCCTTCTCTGATATCACCTGCACAGCACAAGTTACATGTTACACGGGACCCTTCTCTGATATCACCCGCACAGCACAAGTTACATGTTACACAGGACCCTCCTCTGATATCACCTGCACAGGATAAGTTACATGTTACACAGGACCCTCCTCTGATATCACCTGCACAGCACAAGTTACATGTTACACAGGACCCTTCTCTGATATCACCTGCACAGCACAAGTTACATGTTACACAGGACCCTCCTCTGATATCACCTGCACAGCACAAGTTACATGTTACACAGGACCCTTCTCTGATATCACCTGCACAGCACAAGTTACATGTTACACAGGACCCTCCTCTGATATCACCTGCACAGGACAAGTTACATGTTACACAGGACCCTTCTCTGATATCACCTGCACAGCACAAGTTACATGTTACACAGGACCCTTGTCTGATATCACCTGCACAGGACAAGTTACATGTTACACAGGACCCTCCTCTGATATCACCTGCACAGCACAAGTTACATGTTACACAGGACCCTCCTCTGATATCACCTGCACAGGACAAGTTACATGTTACACAGGACCCTCCTCTGATATCACCTGCACAGGACAAGTTACATGTCACACAGGACCCTTCTCTGATATCACCTGCACAGGACAAGTTACATGTTACACAGGACCCTCCTCTGATATCACCTGCACAGCACAAGTTACATGTTACACAGGACCCTTCTCTGATATCACCTGCACAGCACAAGTTACATGTTACACAGGACCCTTCTCTGATATCACCTGCACAGCACAAGTTACATGTTACACAGGACCCTCCTCTGATATCACCTGCACAGGACAAGTTACATGTTACACAGGACCCTCCTCTGATATCACCTGCACAGCACAAGTTACATGTTACACAGGACCCTCCTCTGATATCACCTGCACAGCACAAGTTACATGTTACACAGGACCCTTCTCTGATATCACCTGCACAGGACAAGTTACATGTTACACAGGACCCTCCTCTGATATCACCTGCACAGGACAAGTTACATGTTACACAGGACCCTTCTCTGATATCACCTGCACAGGACAAGTTACATGTTACACAGGACCCTCCTCTGATATCACCTGCACAGCACAAGTTACATGTTACACAGGACCCTCCTCTGATATCACCGGCACAGCACAAGTTACAAGTTACACAGGACCCTCCTCTGATATCACCTGCACAGCACAAGTTACATGTTACACAGGACCCTCCTCTGATATCACCTGCACAGCACAAGTTACATGTTACACAGGACCCTCCTCTGATATCACCTGCACAGCACAAGTTACAAGTTACACAGGACCCTCCTCTGATATCACCTGCACAGCACAAGTTACATGTTACACAGGACCCTTCTCTGATATCACCTGCACAGCACAAGTTACATGTTACACAGGACCCTTCTCTGATATCACCTGCACAGGACAAGTTACATGTTACACAGGACCCTCCTCTGATATCACCTGCACAGCACAAGTTACAAGTTACACAGGACCCTCCTCTGATATCACCTGCACAGCACAAGTTACATGTTACACAGGACCCTTCTCTGATATCACCTGCACAGGACAAGTTACATGTTACACAGGACCCTCCTCTGATATCACCTGCACAGGATAAGTTACATGTTACACAGGACCCCTTCTCTGATATCACCTGTACAGGACAAGTTACATGTTACACAGGACCCTCCTCTGATATCACCTGCACAGCACAAGTTACATGTTACACAGGACCCTTCTCTGATATCACCTGCACAGCACAAGTTACATGTTACACAGGACCCTCCTCTGATATCACCTGCACAGGACAAGTTACATGTTACACAGGACCCTCCTCTGATATCACCTGCACAGGACAAGTTACATGTTACACAGGACCCTTCTCTGATATCACCTGCACAGGACAAGTTACATGTTACACAGGACCCTCCTCTGATATCACCTGCACAAATTACATGTTACACAGGACCCTTCTCTGATATCACCTGCACAGGACAAGTTACATGTTACACAGGACCCTTCTTTGATATCACCTGCACAGCACAAGTTACATGTTACACGGGACCCTCCTCTGATATCACCTGCACAGCACAAGTTACATGTTACACAGGACCCTTCTTTGATATCACCTGCACAGCACAAGTTACATGTTACACGGGACCCTCCTCTGATATCACCTGCACAGCACAAGTTACATGTTACACAGGACCCTTCTTTGATATCACCTGCACAGCACAAGTTACATGTTACACAGGACCCTTCTCTGATATCACCTGCACAGCACAAGTTACATGTTACACGGGACCCTTCTCTGATATCACCCGCACAGCACAAGTTACATGTTACACAGGACCCTCCTCTGATATCACCTGCACAGGATAAGTTACATGTTACACAGGACCCTTCTCTGATATCACCTGCACAGCACAAGTTACATGTTACACAGGACCCTCCTCTGATATCACCTGCACAGCACAAGTTACATGTTACACAGGACCCTTCTCTGATATCACCTGCACAGCACAAGTTACATGTTACACAGGACCCTCCTCTGATATCACCTGCACAGGACAAGTTACATGTTACACAGGACCCTTCTCTGATATCACCTGCACAGCACAAGTTACATGTTACACAGGACCCTCCTCTGATATCACCTGCACAGCACAAGTTACATGTTACACAGGACCCTTCTCTGATATCACCTGCACAGGACAAGTTACATGTTACACAGGACCCTTCTCTGATATCACCTGCACAGCACAAGTTACATGTTACACAGGACCCTTCTCTGATATCACCTGCACAGCACAAGTTACATGTTACACAGGACCCTCCTCTGATATCACCTGCACAGGACAAGTTACATGTTACACAGGACCCTCCTCTGATATCACCTGCACAGCACAAGTTACATGTTACACAGGACCCTCCTCTGATATCACCTGCACAGCACAAGTTACATGTTACACAGGACCCTTCTCTGATATCACCTGCACAGGACAAGTTACATGTTACACAGGACCCTCCTCTGATATCACCTGCACAGCACAAGTTACATGTTACACAGGACCCTTCTCTGATATCACCTGCACAGCACAAGTTACATGTTACACAGGACCCTCCTCTGATATCACCTGCACAGGACAAGTTACATGTTACACAGGACCCTCCTCTGATATCACCTGCACAGCACAAGTTACATGTTACACAGGACCCTCCTCTGATATCACCTGCACAGCACAAGTTACATGTTACACAGGACCCTTCTCTGATATCACCTGCACAGGACAAGTTACATGTTACACAGGACCCTTCTCTGATATCACCTGCACAGCACAAGTTACATGTTACACAGGACCCTTCTCTGATATCACCTGCACAGCACAAGTTACATGTTACACAGGACCCTCCTCTGATATCACCTGCACAGGACAAGTTACATGTTACACAGGACCCTCCTCTGATATCACCTGCACAGCACAAGTTACATGTTACACAGGACCCTCCTCTGATATCACCTGCACAGCACAAGTTACAAGTTACACAGGACCCTCCTCTGATATCACCTGCACAGCACAAGTTACATGTTACACAGGACCCTTCTCTGATATCACCTGCACAGCACAAGTTACATGTTACACAGGACCCTTCTCTGATATCACCTGCACAGGACAAGTTACATGTTACACAGGACCCTCCTCTGATATCACCTGCACAGCACAAGTTACAAGTTACACAGGACCCTCCTCTGATATCACCTGCACAGCACAAGTTACATGTTACACAGGACCCTTCTCTGATATCACCTGCACAGGACAAGTTACATGTTACACAGGACCCTCCTCTGATATCACCTGCACAGGATAAGTTACATGTTACACAGGACCCTTCTCTGATATCACCTGTACAGGACAAGTTACATGTTACACAGGACCCTCCTCTGATATCACCTGCACAGCACAAGTTACATGTTACACAGGACCCTTCTCTGATATCACCTGCACAGCACAAGTTACATGTTACACAGGACCCTCCTCTGATATCACCTGCACAGGACAAGTTACATGTTACACAGGACCCTTCTCTGATATCACCTGCACAGCACAAGTTACATGTTACACAGGACCCTCCTCTGATATCACCTGCACAGGACAAGTTACATGTTACACAGGACCCTCCTCTGATATCACCTGCACAGGACAAGTTACATGTTACACAGGACCCTTCTCTGATATCACCTGCACAGGACAAGTTACATGTTACACAGGACCCTCCTCTGATATCACCTGCACAAATTACATGTTACACAGGACCCTTCTCTGATATCACCTGCACAGGACAAGTTACATGTTACACAGGACCCTTCTTTGATATCACCTGCACAGCACAAGTTACATGTTACACGGGACCCTCCTCTGATATCACCTGCACAGCACAAGTTACATGTTACACAGGACCCTTCTTTGATATCACCTGCACAGCACAAGTTACATGTTACACGGGACCCTTCTCTGATATCACCCGCACAGCACAAGTTACATGTTACACAGGACCCTCCACTGATATCACCTGCACAGCACAAGTTACATGTTACACAGGACCCTTCTCTGATATCACCTGCACAGCACAAGTTACATGTTACACAGGACCCTCCTCTGATATCACCTGCACAGGACAAGTTACATGTTACACAGGACCCTTCTCTGATATCACCTGCACAGCACAAGTTTACATGTTACACAGGACCCTTGTCTGATATCACCTGCACAGGACAAGTTACATGTTACACAGGACCCTCCTCTGATATCACCTGCACAGCACAAGTTACATGTTACACAGGACCCTCCTCTGATATCACCTGCACAGGACAAGTTACATGTTACACAGGACCCTTCTCTGATATCACCTGCACAGCACAAGTTACATGTCACACAGGACCCTCCTCTGATATCACCTGCACAGGACAAGTTACATGTCACACAGGACCCTTCTCTGATATCACCTGCACAGGACAAGTTACATGTTACACAGGACCCTCCTCTGATATCACCTGCACAGCACAAGTTACATGTTACACAGGACCCTTCTCTGATATCACCTGCACAGCACAAGTTACATGTTACACAGGACCCTTCTCTGATATCACCTGCACAGCACAAGTTACATGTTACACAGGACCCTCCTCTGATATCACCTGCACAGGACAAGTTACATGTTACACAGGACCCTCCTCTGATATCACCTGCACAGCACAAGTTACATGTTACACAGGACCCTCCTCTGATATCACCTGCACAGCACAAGTTACATGTTACACAGGACCCTCCTCTGATATCACCTGCACAGCACAAGTTACATGTTACACAGGACCCTCCTCTGATATCACCTGCACAAATTACATGTTACACAGGACCCTTCTCTGATATCACCTGCACAGCACAAGTTACATGTTACACAGGACCCTCCTCTGATATCACCTGCACAGCACAAGTTACATGTTACACAGGACCCTTGTCTGATATCACCTGCACAGGACAAGTTACATGTTACACAGGACCCTCCTCTGATATCACCTGCACAGCACAAGTTACATGTTACACAGGACCCTCCTCTGATATCACCTGCACAAATTACATGTTACACAGGACCCTTCTCTGATATCACCTGCACAGGACAAATTACATGTTACACAGGACCCTTCTTTGATATCACCTGCACAGCACAAGTTACATGTTACACGGGACCCTCCTCTGATATCACCTGCACAGCACAAGTTACATGTTACACAGGACCCTTCTTTGATATCACCTGCACAGCACAAGTTACATGTTACACAGGACCCTTCTCTGATATCACCTGCACAGCACAAGTTACATGTTACACGGGACCCTTCTCTGATATCACCCGCACAGCACAAGTTACATGTTACACAGGACCCTCCACTGATATCACCTGCACAGCACAAGTTACATGTTACACAGGACCCTTCTCTGATATCACCTGCACAGCACAAGTTACATGTTACACAGGACCCTCCTCTGATATCACCTGCACAGGACAAGTTACATGTTACACAGGACCCTTCTCTGATATCACCTGCACAGCACAAGTTACATGTTACACAGGACCCTTGTCTGATATCACCTGCACAGGACAAATTACATGTTACACAGGACCCTCCTCTGATATCACCTGCACAGGACAAGTTACATGTTACACAGGACCCTCCTCTGATATCACCTGCACAGCACAAGTTACATGTTACACAGGACCCTTCTCTGATATCACCTGCACAGCACAAGTTACATGTTACACAGGACCCTTCTCTGATATCACCTGCACAGCACAAGTTACATGTTACACAGGACCCTCCTCTGATATCACCTGCACAGGACAAGTTACATGTTACACAGGACCCTCCTCTGATATCACCTGCACAGCACAAGTTACATGTTACACAGGACCCTCCTCTGATATCACCTGCACAGCACAAGTTACATGTTACACAGGACCCTCCTCTGATATCACCTGCACAGCACAAGTTACATGTTACACAGGACCCTCCTCTGATATCACCTGCACAGGACAAGTTACATGTTACACAGGACCCTTCTCTGATATCACCTGCACAGCACAAGTTACATGTTACACAGGACCCTTGTCTGATATCACCTGCACAGGACAAGTTACATGTTACACAGGACCCTCCTCTGATATCACCTGCACAGCACAAGTTACATGTTACACAGGACCCTCCTCTGATATCACCTGCACAGGACAAGTTACATGTTACACAGGACCCTTCTCTGATATCACCTGCACAGCACAAGTTACATGTTACACAGGACCCTTCTCTGATATCACCTGCACAGCACAAGTTACATGTTACACAGGACCCCTTCTCTGATATCACCTGCACAGGACAAGTCACATGTTACACAGGACCCTTCTCTGATATCACCTGCACAGCACAAGTTACATGTTACACAGGACCCTTCTCTGATATCACCCGCACAGCACAAGTTACATGTTACACAGGACCCTTCTCTGATATCACCTGCACAGGACAAGTTACATGTTACACAGGACCCTTCTCTGATATCACCTGCACAGGACAAGTTACATGTCACACAGGACCCTTCTCTGATATCACCTGCACAGCACAAGTTACATGTTACACAGGACCCTCCTCTGATATCACCTGCACAGGACAAGTTACATGTTACACAGGACCCTCCTCTGATATCACCTGCACAGCACAAGTTACATGTTACACAGGACCCTCCTCTGATATCACCTGCACAGGACAAGTTACATGTTACACAGAACCCTTCTCTGATATCACCTGCACAGGACAAGTTACATGTTACACAGGACCCTTCTCTGATATCACCTGCACAGGACAAGTTACATGTTACACAGGACCCTCCTCTGATATCACCTGCACAGCACAAGTTACATGTTACACAGGACCCTCCTCTGATATCACCTGCACAGGACAAGTTACATGTTACACAGGACCCTTCTCTGATATCACCTGCACAGGACAAGTTACATGTTACACAGGACCCTTCTCTGATATCACCTGCACAGGACAAGTTACATGTTACACAGGACCCTCCTCTGATATCACCTGCACAGCACAAGTTACATGTTACACAGGACCCTCCTCTGATATCACCTGCACAGCACAAGTTACATATTACACAGGACCCTCCTCTGATATCACCTGCACAGGACAAGTTACATGTCACACAGGACCCTTCTCTGATATCACCTGCACAGCACAAGTTACATGTTACACAGGACCCTCCTCTGATATCACCTGCACAGCACAAGTTACATGTTACACAGGACCCTCCTCTGATATCACCTGCACAGGACAAGTTACATGTTACACAGGACCCTCCTCTGATATCACCTGCACAGCACAAGTTACATGTTACACAGGACCCTCCTCTGATATCACCTGCACAGGACAAGTTACATGTTACACAGGACCCTCCTCTGATATCACCTGCACAGGACAAGTTACATGTTACACAGGACCCTCCTCTGATATCACCTGCACAGGACAAGTTACATGTTACACAGAACCCTTCTCTGATATCACCTGCACAGGACAAGTTACATGTTACACAGGACCCTCCTCTGATATCACCTGCACAGGACAAGTTACATGTTACACAGGACCCTCCTCTGATATCACCTGCACAGCACAAGTTACATGTTACACAGGACCCTCCTCTGATATCACCTGCACAGGACAAGTTACATGTTACACAGAACCCTTCTCTGATATCACCTGCACAGCACAAGTTACATGTTACACAGGACCCTCCTCTGATATCACCTGCACAGCACAAGTTACATGTTACACAGGACCCTCCTCTGATATCACCTGCACAGCACAAGTTACATGTTACACAGGAGCCTTCTCTGATATCACCTGCACAGCACAAGTTACATGTTACACAGGACCCTCCTCTGATATCACCTGCACAGGACAAGTTACATGTTACACAGGACCCTCCTCTGATATCACCTGCACAGCACAAGTTACATGTTACACAGGACCCTTCTCTGATATCACCTGCACAGGACAAGTTACATGTTACACAGGACCCTCCTCTGATATCACCTGCACAGGACAAGTTACATGTTACACAGGACCCTTCTCTGATATCACCTGCACAGGACAAGTTACATGTTACACAGGACCCTCCTCTGATATCACCTGCACAGCACAAGTTACATGTTACACAGGACCCTTCTCTGATATCACCTGCACAGGACAAGTTACATGTTACACAGGACCCTTCTCTGATATCACCTGCACAGGACAAGTTACATGTTACACAGGACCCTTCTCTGATATCACCTGCACAGGACAAGTTACATGTTACACAGGACCCTCCTCTGATATCACCTGCACAGCACAAGTGACATGTTACACAGGACCCTCCTCTGATATCACCTGCACAGGACAAGTTACATGTTACACAGGACCCTCCTCTGATATCACCTGCACAGCACAAGTGACATGTTACACAGGACCCTCCTCTGATATCACCTGCACAGGACAAGTTACATGTTACACAGGACCCTCCTCTGATATCACCTGCACAGCACAAGTTACATGTTACACAGGACCCTGCTCTGATATCACCTGCACAGCACAAGTTACATGTTACACAGGACCCTTCTCTGATATCACCTGCACAGCACAAGTTACATGTTACACAGGACCCTCCTCTGATATCACCTGCACAGCACAAGTTACATGTTACACAGGACCCTTCTCTGATATCACCTGCACAGCACAAGTTACATGTTACACAGGACCCTCCTCTGATATCACCTGCACAGCACAAGTTACATGTTACACAGGACCCTCCTCTGATATCACCTGCACAGGACAAGTTACATGTTACACAGGACCCTTCTCTGATATCACCTGCACAGGACAAGTTACATGTTACACAGGACCCTTCTCTGATATCACCTGCACAGCACAAGTTACATGTTACACAGGACCCTCCTCTGATATCACCTGCACAGGACAAGTTACATGTTACACAGGACCCCTTCTCTGATATCACCTGCACAGCACAAGTTACATGTTACACAGGACCCTCCTCTGATATCACCTGCACAGCACAAGTTACATGTTACACAGGACCCTCCTCTGATATCACCTGCACAGGACAAGTTACATGTTACACAGGACCCTTCTCTGATATCACCTGCACAGGACAAGTTACATGTTACACAGGACCCTCCTCTGATATCACCTGCACAAATTACATGTTACACAGGACCCTTCTCTGATATCACCTGCACAGCACAAGTTACATGTTACACAGGACCCTCCTCTGATATCACCTGCACAGGACAAGTTACATGTTACACAGGACCCTTCTCTGATATCACCTGCACAGGACAAGTTACATGTTACACAGGACCCTTCTCTGATATCACCTGCACAGCACAAGTTACATGTTACACAGGACCCTCCTCTGATATCACCTGCACAGGACAAGTTACATGTTACACAGGACCCTTCTCTGATATCACCTGCACAGCACAAGTTACATGTTACACAGGACCCTCCTCTGATATCACCTGCACAGGACAAGTTACATGTTACACAGGACCCTCCTCTGATATCACCTGCACAAATTACATGTTACACAGGACCCTTCTCTGATATCACCTGCACAGCACAAGTTACATGTTACACAGGACCCTCCTCTGATATCACCTGCACAAATTACATGTTACACAGGACCCTTCTCTGATATCACCTGCACAGCACAAGTTACAGGTTACACAGGACCCTCCTCTGATATCACCTGCACAGGACAAGTTACATGTTACACAGGACCCTTCTCTGATATCACCTGCACAGGACAAGTTACATGTTACACAGGACCCTCCTCTGATATCACCTGCACAAATTACATGTTACACAGGACCGTTCTCTGATATCACCTGCACAGCACAAGTTACATGTTACACAGGACCCTTCTCTGATATCACCTGCACACCACAAGTTACATGTTACACAGGACCCTCCTCTGATATCACCTGCACAGGACAAGTTACATGTTACACAGGACCCTCCTCTGATATCACCTGCACAGCACAAGTTACATGTTACACAGGACCCTTCTTTGATATCACCTGCACAGCACAAGTTACATGTTACACAGGACCCTCCTCTGATATCACCTGCACAGGACAAGTTACATGTTACACAGGACCCTCCTCTGATATCACCTGCACAGGACAAGTTACATGTTACACAGGACCCTTCTCTGATATCACCTGCACAGCACAAGTTACATGTTACACAGGACCCTTCTCTGATATCACCTGCACAGGACAAGTTACATGTTACACAGGACCCTCCTCTGATATCACCTGCACAGGACAAGTTACATGTTACACAGGACCCTTCTCTGATATCACCTGCACAGCACAAGTTACATGTCACACAGGACCCTTCTCTGATATCACCTGCACAGGACAAGTTACATGTTACACAGGACCCTCCTCTGATATCACCTGCACAGCACAAGTTACATGTTACACAGGACCCTCCTCTGATATCACCGGCACAGCACAAGTTACAAGTTACACAGGACCCTCCTCTGATATCACCTGCACAGCACAAGTTACATGTTACACAGGACCCTTCTCTGATATCACCTGCACAGCACAAGTTACATGTTACACAGGACCCTCCTCTGATATCACCTGCACAGCACAAGTTACAAGTTACACAGGACCCTCCTCTGATATCACCTGCACAGCACAAGTTACATGTTACACAGGACCCTTCTCTGATATCACCTGCACAGGACAAGTTACATGTTACACAGGACCCTCCTCTGATATCACCTGCACAGCACAAGTTACAAGTTACACAGGACCCTCCTCTGATATCACCTGCACAGCACAAGTTACATGTTACACAGGACCCTTCTCTGATATCACCTGCACAGGACAAGTTACATGTTACACAGGACCCTCCTCTGATATCACCTGCACAGGATAAGTTACATGTTACACAGGACCCTTCTCTGATATCACCTGTACAGGACAAGTTACATGTTACACAGGACCCTCCTCTGATATCACCTGCACAGCACAAGTTACATGTTACACAGGACCCTTCTCTGATATCACCTGCACAGCACAAGTTACATGTTACACAGGACCCTCCTCTGATATCACCTGCACAGGACAAGTTACATGTTACACAGGACCCTCCTCTGATATCACCTGCACAGGACAAGTTACATGTTACACAGGACCCTTCTCTGATATCACCTGCACAGGACAAGTTACATGTTACACAGGACCCTCCTCTGATATCACCTGCACAGCACAAGTTACAAGTTACACAGGACCCTTGTCTGATATCACCTGCACAGGACAAGTTACATGTTACACAGGACCCTCCTCTGATATCACCTGCACAGCACAAGTTACATGTTACACAGGACCCTCCTCTGATATCACCTGCACAGGACAAGTTACATGTTACACAGGACCCTTCTCTGATATCACCTGCACAGCACAAGTTACATGTTACACAGGACCCTTCTCTGATATCACCTGCACAGCACAAGTTACATGTTACACAGGACCCTCCTCTGATATCACCTGCACAGCACAAGTTACATGTTACACAGGACCCTCCTCTGATATCACCTGCACAGCACAAGTTACATGTTACACAGGACCCTCCTCTGATATCACCTGCACAGGACAAGTTACATGTTACACAGGACCCTTCTCTGATATCACCTGCACAGCACAAGTTACATGTTACACAGGACCCTTGTCTGATATCACCTGCACAGGACAAGTTACATGTTACACAGGACCCTCCTCTGATATCACCTGCACAGCACAAGTTACATGTTACACAGGACCCTCCTCTGATATCACCTGCACAGGACAAGTTACATGTTACACAGGACCCTTCTCTGATATCACCTGCACAGCACAAGTTACATGTTACACAGGACCCTTCTCTGATATCACCTGCACAGCACAAGTTACATGTTACACAGGACCCCTTCTCTGATATCACCTGCACAGGACAAGTCACATGTTACACAGGACCCTTCTCTGATATCACCTGCACAGCACAAGTTACATGTTACACAGGACCCTTCTCTGATATCACCCGCACAGCACAAGTTACATGTTACACAGGACCCTTCTCTGATATCACCTGCACAGGACAAGTTACATGTTACACAGGACCCTTCTCTGATATCACCTGCACAGGACAAGTTACATGTCACACAGGACCCTTCTCTGATATCACCTGCACAGCACAAGTTACATGTTACACAGGACCCTTCTCTGATATCACCTGCACAGGACAAGTTACATGTTACACAGGACCCTCCTCTGATATCACCTGCATAGCACAAGTTACATGTTACACAGGACCCTCCTCTGATATCACCTGCACAGGACAAGTTACATGTTACACAGGACCCTTCTCTGATATCACCTGCACAGGACAAGTTACATGTTACACAGGACCCTCCTCTGATATCACCTGCACAGCACAAGTTACATGTTACACAGGACCCTCCTCTGATATCACCTGCATAGCACAAGTTACATGTTACACAGGACCCTCCTCTGATATCACCTGCACAGGACAAGTTACATGTTACACAGAACCCTTCTCTGATATCACCTGCACAGGACAAGTTACATGTTACACAGGACCCTTCTCTGATATCACCTGCACAGGACAAGTTACATGTTACACAGGACCCTCCTCTGATATCACCTGCACAGCACAAGTTACATGTTACACAGGACCCTCCTCTGATATCACCTGCACAGGACAAGTTACATGTTACACAGGACCCTTCTCTGATATCACCTGCACAGGACAAGTTACATGTTACACAGGACCCTCCTCTGATATCACCTGCACAGCACAAGTTACATGTTACACAGGACCCTCCTCTGATATCACCTGCACAGCACAAGTTACATATTACACAGGACCCTCCTCTGATATCACCTGCACAGGACAAGTTACATGTCACACAGGACCCTTCTCTGATATCACCTGCACAGCACAAGTTACATGTTACACAGGACCCTCCTCTGATATCACCTGCACAGGACAAGTTACATGTTACACAGGACCCTCCTCTGATATCACCTGCACAGCACAAGTTACATGTTACACAGGACCCTCCTCTGATATCACCTGCACAGGACAAGTTACATGTTACACAGAACCCTTCTCTGATATCACCTGCACAGCACAAGTTACATGTTACACAGGACCCTCCTCTGATATCACCTGCACAGCACAAGTTACATGTTACACAGGACCCTCCTCTGATATCACCTGCACAGCACAAGTTACATGTTACACAGGACCCTCCTCTGATATCACCTGCACAGCACAAGTTACATGTTACACAGGACCCTTCTCTGATATCACCTGCACAGCACAAGTTACATGTTACACAGGACCCTCCTCTGATATCACCTGCACAGGACAAGTTACATGTTACACAGGACCCTCCTCTGATATCACCTGCACAGCACAAGTTACATGTTACACAGGACCCTTCTCTGATATCACCTGCACAGCACAAGTTACATGTTACACAGGACCCTTCTCTGATATCACCTGCACAGGACAAGTTACATGTTACACAGGACCCTTCTCTGATATCACCTGCACAGGACAAGTTACATGTTACACAGGACCCTCCTCTGATATCACCTGCACAGCACAAGTGACATGTTACACAGGACCCTCCTCTGATATCACCTGCACAGGACAAGTTACATGTTACACAGGACCCTCCTCTGATATCACCTGCACAGCACAAGTGACATGTTACACAGGACCCTCCTCTGATATCACCTGCACAGGACAAGTTACATGTTACACAGGACCCTCCTCTGATATCACCTGCACAGCACAAGTTACATGTTACACAGGACCCTGCTCTGATATCACCTGCACAGCACAAGTTACATGTTACACAGGACCCTTCTCTGATATCACCTGCACAGCACAAGTTACATGTTACACAGGACCCTCCTCTGATATCACCTGCAAAGCACAAGTTACATGTTACACAGGACCCTTCTCTGATATCACCTGCACAGCACAAGTTACATGCTACACAGGACCCTTCTCTGATATCACCTGCACAGGACAAGTTACATGTTACACAGGACCCTTCTCTGATATCACCTGCACAGCACAAGTTACATGTTACACAGGACCCTCCTCTGATATCACCTGCACAGGACAAGTTACATGTTACACAGGACCCCTTCTCTGATATCACCTGCACAGCACAAGTTACATGTTACACAGGACCCTCCTCTGATATCACCTGCACAGCACAAGTTACATGTTACACAGGACCCTTCTCTGATATCACCTGCACAGCACAAGTTACATGTTACACAGGACCCTCCTCTGATATCACCTGCACAGGACAAGTTACATGTTACACAGGACCCTTCTCTGATATCACCTGCACAGGACAAGTTACATGTTACACAGGACCCTTCTCTGATATCACCTGCACAGCACAAGTTATATGTTACACAGGACCCTCCTCTGATATCACCTGCACAGGACAAGTTACATGTTACACAGGACCCTCCTCTGATATCACCTGCACAGCACAAGTTACATGTTACACAGGACCCTTCTCTGATATCACCTGCACAGCACAAGTTACATGTTACACAGGACCCTTCTCTGATATCACCTGCACAGGACAAGTTACATGTTACACAGGACCCTTCTCTGATATCACCTGAACAGGACAAGTTACATGTTACACAGGACCCTTCTCTGATATCACCTGCACAGCACAAGTTACATGTTACACAGGACCCTTCTCTGATATCACCTGCACAGCACAAGTTACATGTTACACAGGACCCTCCTCTGATATCACCTGCACAGGACAAGTTACATGTTACACAGGACCCTTCTCTGATATCACCTGCACAGGACAAGTTACATGTTACACAGGACCCTTCTCTGATATCACCTGCACAGGACAAGTTACATGTTACACAGGACCCTCCTCTGATATCACCTGCACAGGACAAGTTACATGTTACACAGGACCCTCCTCTGATATCACCGGCACAGCACAAGTTACATGTTACACAGGACCCTTCTCTGATATCACCCGCACAGCACAAGTTACATGTTACACAGGACCCTTCTCTGATATCACCTGCACAGCACAAGTTACATGTTACACAGGACCCTCCTCTGATATCACCTGCACAGCACAAGTTACATGTTACACAGGACCCTTCTCTGATATCACCTGCACACTGCACAGCACAAGTTACATGTTACACAGGACCCTTCTCTGATATCACCTGCACAGCACAAGTTACATGTTACACAGGACCCTCCTCTGATATCACCTGCACAGCACAAGTTACATGTTACACAGGACCCTCCTCTGATATCACCTGCACAGGACAAGTTACATGTTACACAGGACCCTTCTCTGATATCACCTGCACAGCACAAGTTACATGTTACACAGGACCCTTCTCTGATATCACCGGCACAGGACAAGTTACATGTTACACAGGACCCTCCTCTGATATCACCTGCACAGCACAAGTTACATGTTACACAGGACCCTCCTCTGATATCACCTGCACAGGACAAGTTACATGTTACACAGGACCCTTCTCTGATATCACCTGCACAGCACAAGTTACATGTTACACAGGACCCTCCTCTGATATCACCTGCACAGCACAAGTTACATGTTACACAGGACCCTCCTCTGATATCACCTGCACAGGACAAGTTACATGTTACACAGGACCCTTCTCTGATATCACCTGCACAGCACAAGTTACATGTTACACAGGACCCTCCTCTGATATCACCTGCACAGCACAAGTTACATGTTACACAGGACCCTCCTCTGATATCACCTGCACAGGACAAGTTACATGTTACACAGGACCCTCCTCTGATATCACCTGCACAGCACAAGTTACATGTTACACAGGACCCTCCTCTGATATCACCTGCACAGGACAAGTTACATGTTACACAGGACCCTTCTCTGATATCACCTGCACAGCACAAGTTACATGTTACACAGGACCCTTCTCTGATATCACCTGCACAGCACAAGTTGCATGTTACACAGGACCCTTCTCTGATATCACCTGCACAGCACAAGTTACATGTTACACAGGACCCTTCTCTGATATCACCTGCACAGGACAAGTTACATGTTACACAGGACCCTTCTCTGATATCACCTGCACAGCACAAGTTACATGTTACACAGGACCCTTCTCTGATATCACCGGCACAGGACAAGTTACATGTTACACAGGACCCTTCTCTGATATCACCTGCACAGGACAAGTTACATTTTACACAGGACCCTCCTCTGATATCACCTGCACAGCACAAGTTACATGTTACACAGGACCCTTCTCTGATATCACCTGCACAGCACAAGTTACATGTTACACAGGACCCTTCTCTGATATCACCTGCACAGGACAAGTTACATGTTACACAGGACCCTCTTCTGATATCACCTGCACAGCACAAGTTACATGTTACACAGGACCCTTCTCTGATATCACCTGCACAGCACAAGTTACATGTTACACAGGACCCTTCTCTGATATCACCTGCACAGGACAAGTTACATGTTACACAGGACCCTCCTCTGATATCACCTGCACAGCACAAGTTACATGTTACACAGGACCCTTCTCTGATATCACCTGCACAGCACAAGTTACATGTTACACAGGACCCTTCTCTGATATCACCTGCACAGGACAAGTTACATGTTACACAGGACCCTCTTCTGATATCACCTGCACAGCACAAGTTACATGTTACACAGGACCCTTCTCTGATATCACCTGCACAGCACAAGTTACATGTTACACAGGACCCTTCTCTGATATCACCTGCACAGCACAAGTTACATGTTACACAGGACCCTTCTCTGATATCACCTGCACAGCACAAGTTACATGTTACACAGGACCCTTCTCTGATATCACCTGTACAGCACAAGTTACATGTTACACAGGACCCTCCTCTGATATCACCTGCACAGGACAAGTTACATGTTACACAGGACCCTTCTCTGATATCACCTGCACAGGACAAGTTACATGTTACACAGGACCCTCCTCTGATATCACCTGCACAGCACAAGTTACATGTTACACAGGACCCTTCTCTGATATCACCTGCACAGCACAAGTTACATGTTACACAGGACCCTTCTCTGATATCACCTGCACAGGACAAGTTACATGTTACACAGGACCCTCTTCTGATATCACCTGCACAGCACAAGTTACATGTTACACAGGACCCTTCTCTGATATCACCTGCACAGCACAAGTTACATGTTACACAGGACCCTCCTCTGATATCACCTGCACAGGACAAGTTACATGTTACACAGGACCCTCCTCTGATATCACCTGCACAGGACAAGTTACATGTTACACAGGACCCTTCTCTGATATCACCTGCACAGCACAAGTTACATGTTACACAGGACCCTTCTCTGATATCACCTGCACAGCACAAGTTACATGTTACACAGGACCCTTCTCTGATATCACCTGCACAGCACAAGTTACATGTTACACAGGACCCTTCTCTGATATCACCTGTACAGCACAAGTTACATGTTACACAGGACCCTCCTCTGATATCACCTGCACAGGACAAGTTACATGTTACACAGGACCCTCCTCTGATATCACCTGCACAGGACAAGTTACATGTTACACAGGACCCTTCTCTGATATCACCTGCACAGCACAAGTTACATGTTACACAGGACCCTTCTCTGATATCACCTGCACAGCACAAGTTACATGTTACACAGGACCCTTCTCTGATATCACCTGCACAATTCTGGCATCCATTGAGTTTGTGAGTATTTGGACAGTTTCTGCTTGAATATCTTTGCAGGATGTCAGAATCGCCTCCCAGAGCTTCTGTTTTGATGTGAACGGCCTCCCACCCTCATAGATATTCTGCTTGAGGAGGCTCCAAAGGTTCTCAATAGGGTTGATGTCAGGGGAACATGGGGGCCACACCATGAGTTTCTCTCCTTTTATTCCCATAGCAGCCAATGACACAGAGGTATTCTTTGCAGCATGAGATGGTGCATTGTCATGCATGAAGATAATTTTGCTACGGAAGGCACGGTTCTTTTTGTACCACTGAAGAAAGTGGTCAGTCAAACTCTACGTACTTTGCAGAGGTCATTTTCACACCGTCAGCGACCTCCTTGCTGACGTCGCAGCCTTGTTGGGACATGGTGGCCATTCACCAACCATCCACTACTCCATCCATCTGGACCATCCAGGGTTGCACGGCACTCATCAGTAAACAGCACGGTTTGAAAATTAGTCTTCATGTATTTCTGAGCCCACTGCAACCGTTTCTGCTTGTGAGCATTGTTTAGGGGTGTCCGAATAATAGCTTTATGCACACTGGCAAACCTCTGGAGGATCCTACACTTTGAGGTTCGCGGGACTCCAGAAGCACCAGCGGATTCAAATACCTCTTTGCTGCTTTGCAATGGCATTTTAGCAGCTGCTCTCCTAATCCTATTAATTTGTCTGGCAGAAACCTTCCTCATTATGCCTTTATCTGAATGAAGCCATCTGTGCTCTGAATCAGCCACTAATCTTTTCACAGTACGATGATCACGCTTAAAGAGGCTCTGTCACCAGATTTTGCAACCCCTATCTGCTATTGCAGCAGATAGGCGCTGCAATGTAGATTACAGTAACGGTTTTATTTTTAAAAAACGAGCATTTTTGGCCAAGTTATGGCCATTTTTGTATTTATGCAAATGAGGCTTGCAAAAGTACAACTGGGCGTGTTGAAAAGTAAAAGTACATCTGGGCGTGTATTATGTGTGTACATCGGGGCGTGTTTACTACTTTTACTAGCTGGGCGTTCTGATGAGAAGTATCATCCACTTCTCTTCACAACGCCCAGCTTCTGGCAGTGCAGACACAGCCGTGTTCTCGAGAGATCACGCTGTGTCGTCACTCACAGGTCCTGCATCGTGTCGGCCATATCAGCACCAGAGGCTACAGTTGATTCTGCAGCAGCATCGGCGTTTGCAGGTAAGTAGCTACATCGACTGCAGAATCATCTGTAGCCTCTGGTGCCGATGTGTCCTCGCTCGTCTGACACGATGCAGGACCTGTGAGTGACGTCGCAGCGTGATCTGCCAGAAGCTGGGCGTTCTGAAGAGAAGTGGATGATACTTCTATACACAACGCCCAGCTAGTAAAAGTAGTAAACACGCCCCGATGTACACACATAATACACGCCCCGATGTACACACATAATACACGCCCAGTTGTACTTTTACTTTTCAACACGCCCAGTTGTACTTTTGCAAGCCTCATTTGCATAAATACAAAAATGGTCATAACTTGGCCAAAAATGCTCGTTTTTTAAAAATAAAAACGTTACTGTAATCTACATTGCAGCGCCTATCACATGCAATAGCAGATCGGGGCTGCAAAATCTGGTGACAGAGCCTCTTTAAGTTTTCTTGAAATATCCAATGTTTTCATGCCTTGTCCAAGGTATTGCACTATTTCACGCTTTTCGGCAGCAGAGAGATCCTTGTTCTTTCCCATATTGCTTGAAACCTGTGGCTGCTTAATCCTTTGATTGGGCGACACCTGGCAAACTAATTATCACAGGTGTCTGAGATTGATTACAGTGATCCAAGACACAGACACTAGACCAGCCATGAGTTTCTTTGAAAAACTAATCATTAAATGTTTATGACACTTCAATCCAATGTGCAGAATAATTTGGAACACGGTGTATACAGAACGTGCTCATGGTAGAAGATACAAGTTATGTGATTTGATAGGTTAATACTGAATCATCCCATAAGGAATAGACCACGTCCGTGACTGATGAGGGTCCTCTGATGGGTCTGACCCTAATCCAGGGGAGGGGTCCATGTTTTTATTTTCTTATAGGTTCCCTATTATAATATTTAGATGTGGACTCCGTTCAGTACAATATTGGTGCGCTGGGGTGTGTACTGAGGGGTGGAAAGTTGTGTGACACACGCAGAGGAGACCACGTTTTGCCTAAATACACAGGATTATTGCACAGACATGGATTGCGTTAGGGACCGTGAGGTACCGGTTTGAAGGGGGTGCAAAAATGCATGCTAGGTCATCAATTTGAAAGGGGTTTTGCTCAAAGGCTCCATGAATTAGGCCTGCCACCCACTCGCCTTTACATACTGTACCTCCCCTGCTCTCCGGCGCCGCCCACCAATGAAATTGCTCTCTGCCTTACGTCTTATCTACCTGCCACTGGCTAAGGCCCACTTCAAATAACACTATTTTCCTTTCGTAGGAGGTATAAGTTCGGAACTCTCTGGGCAGAGCACTACTTGAAGCTCTGTGCCCAGGGAAGCTTCTGATGTCATTGTCCATATATGAACAGTGATGTCGGGGGCTCTCAACTATGGAGTCCATCGTCCGAGCACTATCCATATAAGAAAAGTGACGTCTGGGCTCCTCCAGTCCCAGAGGACCCAGCCAGAGTGCTTATGATGCCCTAGCGAGGGACTCTGTAGTTGAAAGCCCCTAACATCACTGTCCATATATGGACAGTGATGTCAGGGGGTTCTCCAGGAGCGGGTGCCTCAAGTGGAGTGCTGCCTGATGCTCTGGCCCTGGTAAAGCTCCCCCATGTATACATTTAACATATACCTCTGACTGATGGCATACATAAAGGTCCTGTTGGACTGAAACGTCGCACCGGTGATTAAAAAGCTGATATATACTGGAAGTGCTGTCTCCTCGTCCGGTTTTGTCTATCTGATGCCATACAGTGGCATCCATCACACAAGGGTTCCCATCTTAAAAAGTTATTCAGGATGGAATAGTGTATTCTACTGCATCATTCCACCCCCCCCCCCTAAAAGCTATAGCGACGTATACCAGCCCGGCAGAGCTCGAGAGGGGACACTTCTGGCCTCCGTTGGGGTAATGGAGTGCTATGAACACATTTAGCGCATACAGCGGCAGTTTTCCGATGTAAAGGTTTGGCTAAATTATATTCCAGTATCCACCAATAAAAGGGAGGCAGTATTGGCAGAGGCTGTGCAAGTACGGCGGAGCCTTCAGACCAACGACCAGCAGCACAGACGTGAGGAGGAGGGAAGACCCTGCTGTAGCATAGGTAGGGGATGTCAGCAGAACTATACACGGATTGTGTGAGGTCTTTATTCACTGACAGCATCGGTGGCAGCGGGACTTGTAAGGGTATGTACACACTTACAAAAAACGGCTGTAAAATACGGAGCGGATTTTCAGGCGTTTTTTAAGCATCAAGTGTTTTTTATGGCCGTTTTTCTAGCTGTTTTTCTATTGACCCAATGAAACTGCTCTGAAAAGGGCTCAAGAAGTGACGCCGCTTCTTTTTTATGGGGGGTTTTTTTACACGTCGTTTTTCCCCTCCAGATGTTGGAGGTATTCAGCCCCCGTATCTTCTGCTGTTTTTCGGGGCGTTTATGAAATGAGGTCACGTGAAAATACCCAAAGTGTGGTCAGCTGAGGCAGCGAGTGAGTATGACGGGGTCAGAACGCTGCTTCCCCGCGGTACTGTGATCAGGCCATCATTTCAACAACTGGACTGTCAGAACCAGGGAGAACCGTCCAGATCCCCCCCACAGTGGAAAATCTCTCCAGTCATCAAGAGATTCAGGATTTATTCGTATGTGCGTCGCCACTCCGTGTTGTAGTGCCAGAAACCCAGCACAATGCGGGAAAGCCGTTCACTAAACAGACCGCGTGAACGTGGAGCTTTAATATGGCTTTCTAAATACGGCTTAAAGCTGCTGTCACCAGATTCTCACACCCCTGTCTCCTATTGCATGTGATCGGCGCTGCAATGTAGAGAACAGGAACGTGGGGTTTTTTTTTTTAAACGTTCATTTTTGGCCAAGTTATGAGCATTTTTATATTTATGCAAATGAGGTTTGAAATGGACAACTGGGCGTGTTTTTTTCGTTATGTCCAACTGGGCGTGTATTGTGTGTTTAACTGGGAGTGTTTACGTGTATGACGCTGACCAATCAGTGACCAGTCAGCGTCATACACTCCTCTCCATTCATTTACACAGCAGCGATGGACCTGGAGCCGGCACATTTCTATAGAGCTGGTCCTGGAGCCGGCACATTTCTATAGAGCTGGACCTTGAGCCGGCACATTTCTATAGAGCTGGTCCTGGAGCCGGCACATTTCTATAGAGCTGGACCTAGAGCCGGCACATTTCTATAGAGCTGGACCTTGAGCCGGCACATTTCTATAGAGCTGGACCTGGAGCCGGCACATTTCTATAGAGCTGGTCCTGGAGCCGGCACATTTCTATAGAGCTGGACCTGGAGCCGGTACATTTCTATAGAGCTGGTCTTGGAGCCGGCACATTTCTATAGAGCTGGTCCTGGAGCCGGCACATTTCTATAGAGCTGGTCCTGGAGCCAGCACATTTCTATAGAGCTGGACCTGGAGCCGGCACATTTCTATAGAGCTGGTCCTGGAGCCGGCACATTTCTATAGAGCTGGACCTGGAGCCGGTACATTTCTATAGAGCTGGTCTTGGAGCCGGCACATTTCTATAGAGCTGGACCTGGAGCCGGCACATTTCTATAGAGCTGGTCCTGGAGCCGGCACATTTCTATAGAGCTGGTCCTGGAGCCGGCACATTTCTATAGAGCTGGACCTGGAGCCGGCACATTTCTATAGAGCTGGTCTTGGAGCCGGCACATTTCTATAGAGCTGGTCCTGGAGCCGGCACATTTCTATAGAGCTGGTCTTGGAGCCGGCACATTTCTATAGAGCTGGTCCTGGAGCCGGCAGGTGCGGTATATGATTATTACGCTGCGTCTTCTTTCTCTATTTACTTAATAAAACTTCTATTCATAGAAATAAAATTGTAATGAGACGTTCTGCGCCCTCGAGAGCATGAGATGTAAATATTCCAGCAGAAGAGACTCGCAGGATCCGGATCATGGAGGATATTGCGGAGCTTCAAAAGATTCTACTGCCAATAAACAGATCATATGAGCGAAGGAAAACAGCTGCAGAGGAATCAGAAACTCATGACCCCTCACGTGACCAGGAAAGAGCTGCTTCATATAGGTTTCCAATGCTGGAATAATGTCAACTCTACGCCTCACTATTCTGTGCTCCATACATCACCACCCTGTGCTCCACGTCACCTCCTCACCACCCTGTGCTCCATACATCACCACCCTGCGCTCCACGTCACCTCACCACCCTGTGCTCCATACATCACCACCCTGCGCTCCACGTCACCTCACCACCCTGTGCTCCATACATCACCACCCTGTGCTCCACGTCACCTCCTCACCACCCTGTGCTCCACGTCACCTCCTCACCACCCTGTGCTCCATACATCACCACCCTGTGCTCCACGTCACCACCTCACCAGCCTGTGCTCCACATCACCTCCTCACCACCCTGTGCTCCACGTCACCTCCTCACCACCCTGTGCTCCATACATCACCACCCTGTGCTCCACGTCACCTCCTCACCAGCCTGTGCTCCACGTCACCTCCTCACCACCCTGTGCTCCACGTCACCTCCTCACCACCCCGTGCTCCACGTCACCTCATCACCACCCTGTGCTCCACGTCACCTCCTCACCACCCTGTGCTCCACGTCACCTCCTCACCACCCTATGCTCCACGTGACCTCACCACCCTGTGCTCCACGTCACCTCCTCACCACCCTGTGCTCCATACATCACCACCGCACCAGCCTGAGGCCCACGTCACCTCCTCACCATCCTGTGCTCCATACATCACCACCGCACCAGCCTGAGGCCCACGTCACCTCCTCACCATCCTGTGCTCCACGTCACCTCCTCACCACCCTGTGCTCCATACATCACCACCACACCAGCCTGAGGCCCACGTCACCTCCTCACCACCGCACCAGCCTGAGGCCCACGTCACCTCCTCACCACCCTGTGCTCCACGTGACCTCACCACCCTGTGCTCCACGTCACCTCCTCACCACCCTGTGCTCCATGTCACCTCCTCACCACCCTGTGCTCCATACATCACCACCGCACCAGCCTGAGGCCCACGTCACCTCACCACCCTGTGCTCCACGTGACCTCACCACCCTGTGCTCCACGTGACCTCCTCACCACCCTGTGCTCCACGTCACCTCCTCACCACCCTGTGCTCCATACATCACCACCGCACCAGCCTGAGGCCCACGTCACCTCCTCACCATCCTGTGCTCCATACATCACACCGCACCAGCCTGAGGACCACGTCACCTCACCATCCTGTGCTCCACGTCCCCTCCTCACCACCCTGTGCTCCATACATCACCACCGCACCAGCCTGAGGCCCACGTCACCTCCTCACCACCGCACCAGCCTGAGGCCCACGTCACCTCCTCACCACCGCACCAGCCTGAGGCCCAAGTGACCTCCTCACCACCGTACCAGCCTGAGGCCCACGTCACCTCCTCACCACCGTACCAGCCTGAGGCCCACATCACCTCCTCACCATCCTGTGCTCCATACATCACCACCGTACCAGCCTGAGGCCCACGTCACCTCATCACCATCCTGTGCTCCATAACAGTCAGGAGACTAGAGTGGAGAGGTCAGGTAACTAGAGTGGAGAGGTCAGGTGACTAGAGTGGAGCAGTCAGGTGACTAGAGAGGAGAGGTCAGGTGACTAGAGAGGAGAGGTCAGGTGACTAGAGTGGAGAGGTCAGGTGACTAGAGTGGAGAGGTCAGGTGACTAGAGTGGAGAGGTCAGGTGACTAGGGTGGAAAGGTTAGGTGACTAGGGTGGAGAGGTGGGGTGACTAGAGTGGAGAGGTCGGGTGACTAGGGTGGAGAGGTCAGGTGACTAGGGTGGAGAGGTCAGGTGACTAGAGTGGAGAGGTCGGGTGACTAGAGTGGAGAGGTTAGGTGACTAGGGTGGAGAAGTCAGGTGACTAGGGTGGAGAAGTCAGGTGACTAGGATGGAGAGGTCAGGTGACTAGGGTGGAGAGGTCAGGTGACTAGAGCGATGAGGTCAGGTGACTGGAGCGGAGAGGTCAGGTGACTAGAGCGGAGAGGTCAGGTGACTAGGGTGGAGAGGTCAGGTGACTAGAGGAGCGGTCAGGTGACTAGAGTGGAGAGGTCAGGTGGCTAGGATGGAGAGGTCAGGTGACTAGGGTGGAGAGGTCAGGTGACTAGGGTGGAGAAGTCAGGTGACTAGGGTGGAGAAGTCAGGTGACTAGGATGGAGAGGTCAGGTGACTAGAGTGGAGTGGTCAGGTGACTAGAGTGGAGAGGTCGGATGACTAGGGTGGTGAGGTCAGGTGACTAGAGTGGAGAGGTCAGATGACTAGAGTGGTCAGGTGACTAGAGTGGAGTGGTCAGGTGACTAGAGTGGAGTGGTCAGGTGACTAGAGTGGAGTGGTCAGGTGACTAGAGTGGAGTGGTCAGGTGACTAGAGTGGAGAGGTCAGGTGACTAGAGTGGTCAGGTGACTAGAGTTGAGCGGTCAGGTGACTAGGGTGGAGAGGTCAGGTGACTAGGGTGGAGAGGTGGGGTGACTAGGGTGGAGAGGTGGGGTGACTAGAGTGGAGAGGTCAGGTGATTAGAGTTAAGCGGTCAGGTGACTAGAGTGGAGAGGTCAGGTGATTAGAGTTGAGCGGTCAGGTAACTAGAGTGGAGAGGTCAGGTGATTAGAGTTGAGCGGTCAGATGACTAGGGTGGAGTGGTCAGGTGACTAGGGTGGAGGGGTCAGATGACTAGAGTGGTCAGGTGACTAGAGTGGAGTGGTCAGGTGACTAGAGTGGAGTGGTCAGGTGACTAGAGTGGAGCGGTCAGGTGACTAGAGTGGAGAGGTC
>NW_027463316.1:0-34453 GCF_050947455.1 Rhinoderma darwinii | reverse complement strand
CTCGGACAGTAGCAAGGCAGACTCGGCTGGGACTAGGCAGTGGGTAGACGTCAGGCGTGAAGTAGCAGGACAGGCGTGGAATACAGCACAGCATGGCAGTTGACTAGGATAGCACGGGATACAGGATACAGGAAACACTGGGAACTGGAAAACACTGGGAAACGTTTGCGGAGGCCATGTCACATTTGCAAAGCCCCTGAGGGGACAAAACAGTGGAAACCCCCACTAGTGACCCCATTTTGGAAACTATAGCCCTTGAGGAAATTATCTAGGGCTATAGTGAGCATTTTGACCCCACAGGTTTTTTGCAGAAATTATTGGAAGTAGGACATGAAAATGAAAATCTATATTTTTCCCAATAAAACATAGGTTTAGCTATTTTTTTTTCATTCCCACAAGGACTAAAAGAGATAAAGCACCACACAATTTGTAGAGCAGTTTGTCCCGAGATAAACAGTACCCCACATGTGGTCATAGACTGCTGTTTGGACACACGGCAGGGCTTAGAAGGGAAGGAACGCCATTTGGCTTTTGGAGCTCAAATTTAGCAGGAATGGTTTGCGGAGGCCAGGTCGCATTTGCAAAGCCCCTGAGGGGACAAAACAGTGGAAACCCCCCACAAGTGACCCCATTTTGGAAACTACATCCCTTGAGGAAATTATCTAGGGGTATAGTGAGCATTTTGACCCTACAGGATTTTTGCAGAAATTATTGGAATTAGGCCGTAAAAATGAAATACTAAATTTTTTCAAATAAAATGTAGGTTTAGCTCATTTTTTTTCATTTCCACAAGGGAGAAAGGAGAAAAAGCTCCACAAAAGTTGTAAAGCAATCTCTCCCGAGTAAAACAGTACCTCACATGTGGTCATAAACGACTGTTTGGACACACGGCAATGCTGAGAAGGGGATGGTTTGCAGAGGCCATTTCGCATTTGTAAAGCCCTGAGGGGACAAAACAGCGGAAACCCACCAAAATTGATGCCTTTTGGGAAACCATGCCACTCAAGGAAATTATTTAGGGGTATAGTGAGCATTTAAATAAATGATCCAATTAAAAATCCATGGATGTGTGATAAACTTTGAATCACACCTTTATACACAGGCCAGGTTTTTCGGCGCAGGTGTCGCACTGATAAATGGTGTCTCGTCTTCTCCCTCTTTTGTAACAGACTTTGCACCTTTTTTGGGTCCTTCCCTTTTTACCAGTGGAGGGGATTTCCCCGGGAAAGTGTTGTCCTGGTACAATACGTGGACCATCGCTTCTAGAAGTACTGGGGCCCTCCCCTTCCTGGTTCCCAAATACAAGGGCCTTGATAACCACCTCTTGAAAATTGAGGAATGTCCCTGTCCGGCCTACACATTGGTATAGCACGTTAGCATCAAATCCCACACTATTTTCCCACTAACTCCCAGGACAGGGGGGCATTATGGAGGTTCTATCCTGGTGTCCTTCCCTTCATAAACCCTAAACCTGTAGGTGTACCCTGAGCTGCTCTCGCACAGCTTGTACATTTTAATTCCGTACCTCGCCCTCTTGCTTGGCAGGTATTGGCGGAATTTTAGTCTCCCCTTAAAATGTAAAAGGGACTCGTCTATTGCTATGTTCTTTTCGGGGGTGTACACTTCTTGAAATTTGATGCAGAAATGATCAATGACTGGCCTGATTTTGAATAGGCGGTCGTATGTGGGGTCATCACGGGGCGGGCACTGTGCATTATCACTATAATACAAAAATTTCAGAATCATTTCAAAACGCGCCCGGGTCATTGCCATGCGGTAAAATGGGGTGCTGTATAAAACGTCCGTACTCCAGTATTGCCTAATCTCTGGCTATTTTACTAGGCCCATATGTAGGACAAGGCCCCAAAATTTCATCATCTCTGCTGCCTCTATGGTGGTCCACCTAGCAAATGATGAAGTGGGGTTTTGGGCAAAAAATTGCTGGGCGTATAAATCTGTCTGGGCCACCATTAAATTAACAAAATCCTCAGAGAAAAAGAGCTTGAAAAAGTCAATTTCCGTGAGGCCTGCAGTCTCTAACCGAATTCCTGAGCACCCTGTGAAATCCGGAATGTGAGGCTCATAATTATCAGGGGGTGGGTTCCACACGATATCACTAATTTGGGGGGTTGCCTGAGCTGATGTCCTGGGGTGCCTTTGTGGGGGTTCATCATCACTGGATGAGGATGATGAGGAGGAGCTCAAGAGGAATGGGGCAATTTCCTCTTCTCCCTCGCTGGCCGATTCAGTGTCAGTGGCCAGGATGGCGTATGCCTCCTCAGCGGAGTAGAGCCTTTGAGATGATTGAGCCATTTTTATTAGGGGGGTATGTAGTGCTTCAACACGTGTAATAATTTATTTTTATAGAGGTGGTTGTGTGTGTTGTGCTTTTACACGAGTAAATGAAATTTATTGAGAAAAAAAAAAGGAAGAGAAGAAAAATTCCTGGCTACCTGACACTAACAAATAAATAATTAACGCTAACTATAATGCTGTAAATTTACTCTAAAACTGTCGCTACGCTATCAAAAATTTAATGAACGAACTTCAGTTAAAAAAACCTGAATGCCCGTCACTAACTGACGCTAAGGGTATGTTCACACGACAGCGTCCGTAATGGCTGAAATTACGGGGATGTTTTCAGGAGGACATCTCCGTAATTTCAGCCGTAACGGCATGTGCAGGCGCTTGAATGCCGCGTCCATTACGGACGTAATTGGCGCTGCTTTTCATTGGAGTCAATGAATAACGGCTCCAATTACGCCCAAAGAAGTGACAGGTCACTTCTTTGATGCGGGCGTCTATTTACGCGCCGTCATTTGACAGCGGCGCGTAAATATACGCCTCGTGTGAACAGACAAACTTCAGCCCATTGCTTTCAATGGGCAGATGTTTGTCAACGCTATCGAGGCGCATTTTTCGGACGTAATTCGGGGCAAAAACGCCCGAATTACGTCCGTAATTAGTGCGTGTGAACATACCCTAACTATAAGCTGTAAATTTACTCTAAAAGTGTAGGAAAATATATAGCTAAAACTTCTGCTATATATTTTTTTTACAAAACAAACGTCAGTAAACGTCCGCTACTCTAACGCCCTAAACGTACTCTTTTTTACAATTATATAAAAAAAAAAAAAAAAAAAAAAAAAGAGGACAAAAAAAGAAAAAACCCGCTCAAAAAAATTACCACAGATGCGAATCAGTGATGGCGGTCACTGATCAGTGCTCAGCGGTCGCAGGATGCACACACTAAAATGGTGTGTACAATGGGTACAAAAAAAAAAAAAAAAAGCTGCGTAAAAAAAATTACCACAGATGCGGATCAGTGATGGCGGTCACTGATCCGCACTCAGCGGCCGCAGGACGTAAAAAGGGGGGAGGGGGGAAAGGGTAAAGGGATAAGAAGTTTAGGAAAAAACCAAGTGCTGATACTAAAAAAAAAAAAAAAATCAGCAGCAGCACAGATGATGATGATGACGGTTCACTCTTCTGCAGGAAGCAGTCGGATGAAGACGTCACAGCAGGATCGCAACACAGAAGGCCTCAGATTCGGTAACATGGCTTCACAGACGGTCACACCGGCTCTGCTCACCGTTCCTAACTGGAATGAAGTGGGCAGGGCTGGTGGAGGGTGTTTCATACACCCGCCATGGCTGCGAGGGGGATCGGGGGGCTGGCATCACCGCCATTTTTTACATGGAAAATGGTAGTGATTGGTGCTGTCCTAGGCAGCACCAATCACCACGATATCACTGTGCCCTGTGGCACAGTAATTGGCTAAAGCCGCAAACGGCCGCAATTGGCCGGTCTGAATTGACCGGCCAATGGCGGCGATCGCCAATGCGGGGTGGGGGAGGCGACACCCCCCTGGGCATCGCGTACAGATGGCCTGCTGTTATGAACAGCAGCCATCTTTACTTTAAAACGTTCTAATTTTTTTCTGTAACTGTTTTCCCGTTTGTCGTAAGTATACGACATTTTGCGGGAAGCACTGGCTTTCCATGACGTATACTTACGACAAATGTCGGGAAGGGGTTAAGGGCAGAACTAAAACTTCTCATTTGGATGAGACACCAGTAGAACTAGACCTAGTAAAGAAACTAGGGGAACCTTTCCTGTGTTTGGTTAATACCCTTCAGGAGTATCTTACCCTGTCTGCCCCTCACAGAGCGGAGATTACAAATCTCTTCATCACTTCCAGACCTCTGTTCCGAAAAGCATCGGCAGATAAAGTTAGAGGCTGGATCTTATTTGCGATGAAATGGATTGGCCTTTTTTTGATTGTAACACCTGCAGAGAAAGCATTGTCTATAGAGGATGCTGCAGTTAATGCCAAGCAGGGACTCGCATCAACAGACATTAGCACTTCTTCTTCTGAAGTGCAGTGGACTACATGTCCCAGCAACACTTGCTTCTCTATACCCCTGCAGCCTAGGAGAGGAGCAGCAGAGGGGAGCACTGATTGGCTGAGCAGGGGATTGTGGGACAAGACTGAGCAGGGAGGAGAGACAGTGGCCATCTTTGGGAGAGACACATGGTGAGGAGATAGGGAGACTGTGAGTGCATTGCAGAGAGAAGCGAGTCCTGCACTGGGGCACACAGCACAGAGACCCAGAGACAGTCCTGACAGCCCAGCAGATCACTGTATGAGAGGAAGAAATGCTGCAGCAGCATCACCTCTGCAAAACAGCCTGATTCCAGGGAGGTTCCCTGCTCTGCAGCACAGGAGGATTTTGCCTGCCACTCCATTGTCGTCCACGCGTCTGAACGCTGCGGCCCCGAGCTGGATCCCGGGGGAATATCATCTCTGCTGCAAGAAGTAGTGAGTACACATTGCTGGAACTGATTGTGCGGATATTAAGGACTTAGTGACAGAACTGTTCTGGAGAGGAAGTTCAGTATCTAAGTGCACCAACGGTTCCTGAAAAGCGTGCCAGCGTCCGCGGCAACAGGGCCCCAACGTTTGGACTTTGTTCATTGCATTACTGCAGCCATTAGTACAGTATAAGGCCGGATTCACACGAGCGTGTGCGTTTTGCGCACGCAAAAAACGCGGCGTTTTGCGTGCACAAAAGGCACTTAACAGCTCCGTGTGTCATGATCATATGATGGTCGGCTGCGTGATTTTCGCGCAGCCGCCATCATTATAACACTCCGTTTGTATGTTTGTAAACAGAAAAGCACGTGGGATTTACATTCATAGTTTTACTGCTGTTGCGCGAATCACGCGCGTCCCACGGAAGCGCTTCCGTGGGGTACGCGTGATTTTCACGCACCCATTGACTTCAATGGGTGCGTGATGCGCGAAATACGCCCAAAGAACGGACATGTCGTAAGTTTTACGCAGTGGGCTCACGCTGCGCAAAAATCACTGACTGTCTGCACGGCCCCATACACTAACATAGGTCCGTGCGAAAATCCGTGTGAAAATCACGCGCGTTGCACGGACATATATCACGTTCATCTGAATAAGCCCTAAGTGTGTGCCGGCTATTACCAGCGGTATAAGTGTGTGGCAGCTATTACCAGCGGTATAAGCGTGTGCCGGCTATTACCGGCGGTATAAGCTTGTGCCGGCTATTACCGGCGGTATAAGCGTGTGCCGGCTATTACCGGCAGTATAGGCGCGTGGCGGCTATTACCAGCGGTATAAGCGCGTGGCAGCTATTACCAGCGGTATAAGCGCGTGCCGGCTATTACCAGCGGTATAAGCGCGTGCCGGCTATTACCGGCGGTATAAGCGCGTGCCGGCTGTTACCGGCGGTATAAGCGTGTGCCGGCTATTACCGGCGGTATAAGCGGGTGCCGGCTATTACCAGCGGTATAAGCGTGTTCCGGGTATTACCGGCGGTATAAGCGTGTGCCGGCTATTACCGGCGGTATAAGGGTGTGCCGGCTATTACCGGCGGTATAAGGGTGTGCCGGCTATTACCGGCGGTATAAGGGTGTGCCGGCTATTACCGGCGGTATAAGCGTGTGCCGGCTATTCCCGGCGGTATAAGCGTGTGCCGGCTATGACCGGCGGTATAAGTGTGTGCTGGCTATGACCGGCAGTATAACCATACCTCCCAACTTTTGAATTCGGAAAAGAGGTGCATTTTAAGCCACGCCCCCTAACCACGCCCAATATCCCGCATCAACACATCAAATCACAGCCAGATCCTTCTGCAAATAACGCGCGCACATTCTCACTGCGGATCTCTGGACTGTCTGGATATCACAGATATTATGGGTCAGGTTATATCGTCTTTATGTTACTTTTCCTATCTTGGGTATAACATTTACTCATCACGGCGGCAGCAGCTGCAGGACAAACCAAAAGGCTGAGAACAATGAAAGTCAAGAGGGAGACCCTGTGGTTGATGACTTTTCAATTGACAGGTAGCAGAGTTACATGATGGGTTTTTTTTTTCCAGTTGTGTAAATCTGCTACCGGTCAATGGAAAAATCATCCACCAGCCCCCCTGTAGATAGCTCCACACACACAGCCCCCCTGTAGATAGCTCCACACACAGCCCCCCTGTAGATAGCTCCACACACAGCCCCCCCTGTAGATAGCTCCACACACAGCCCCCCATGTAGATAGCTCCACACACAGCCCCCCATGTAGATAGCTCCACACACAGCCCCCCATGTAGATAGCTCCACACCAAGCCCCCCAATGTAGATAGCTCCACACACAGCCCCACATGTAGATGTCCTATCTCCTATATAAGAGACTCTGTCACCACATTATAAGTGTCCTATCTCCTATATAAGTAAAGAGACTCTGTCACCACATTATAAGTGCCCTATCTCCTATATAAGTAAAGAGGCTCTGTCACCACATTATATGTGCCCTATCTCCTATATAAGTAAAGAGGCTGTCACCACATTATAAGTGCCCTATCTCCTATATAAGTAAAGAGACTCTGTCACCACATTATAAGTGCCCTATCTCCTATATAAGTAAAGAGACTCTGTCACCACATTATAAGTGCCCTATCTCCTATATAAGTAAAGAGGCTCTGTCACCACATTATAAGTG
The DNA here is from genome assembly GCF_050947455.1 of Rhinoderma darwinii. Lineage (NCBI taxonomy): Eukaryota > Metazoa > Chordata > Amphibia > Anura > Rhinodermatidae > Rhinoderma > Rhinoderma darwinii. The sequence goes on along the minus strand of NW_027463316.1, from coordinate 27,426 downwards.
TCCTATCTCCTATATAAGTAAAGAGGATCTGTCACCACATTATAAGTGCCCTATCTCCTATATAAGTAGAGACTCTGTCACCACATTATAAGTGTCCTATCTCCTATATAAGTAAAGAGGCTCTGTCACCACATTATAAGTGCCCTATCTCCTATATAAGTAAAGAGGCTCTGTCACCACATTATAAGTGTCCTATCTCCTATATAAGTAAAGAGGATCTGTCACCACATTATAAGTGTCCTATCTCCTATATAAGTAAAGAGGCTCTGTCACCACATTATAAGTGTCCTATCTCCTATATAAGTAAAGAGGCTGTCACCACATTATAAGTGTAATATCTCGTATATAAGTAAAGAGGCTCTGTCACCACATTATAAGTGTCCTATCTCCTATATAAGTAAAGAGGCTCTGTCACCACATTATAAGTGTCCTATCTCCTATATAAGTAAATAGGCTCTGTCACCACATTATAAGTGTCCTATCTCCTATATAAGTAAAGAGGCTGTCACCACATTATAAGTGCCCTATCTCCTATATAAGTAAAGAGACTCTGTCACCACATTATAAGTGCCCTATCTCCTATATAAGTAAAGAGGCTGTCACCACATTATAAGTGTCCTATCTCCTATATAAGTAAAGAGGCTGTCACCACATTATAAGTGTCCTATCTCCTATATAAGTAAAGAGGCTGTCACCACATTATAAGTGTCCTATCTCCTATATAAGTAAAGAGACTCTGTCACCACATTATAAGTGTCCTATCTCCTATATAAGTAAAGTGACTCTGTCACCACATTATAAGTGTCCTATCTCCTATATAAGTAAAGAGGCTGTCACCACATTATAAGTGTCCTATCTCCTATATAAGTAAAGAGGATCTGTCACCACATTATAAGTGTCCTATCTCCTATATAAGTAAAGAGACTCTGTCACCACATTATAAGTGCCCTATCTCCTATATAAGTAAAGAGGCTGTCACCACATTATAAGTGTCCTATCTCCTATATAAGTAAAGAGACTCTGTCACCACATTATAAGTGTCCTATCTCCTATATAAGTAAAGAGGCTGTCACCACATTATAAGTGTCCTATCTCCTATATAAGTAAAGAGACTCTGTCACCACATTATAAGTGTCCTATATCCTATATAAGTAAAGAGACTCTGTCACCACATCATAAGTGTCCTATCTCCTATATAAGTAAAGAGACTCTGTCACCACATTATAAGTGCCCTATCTCCTATATAAGTAAAGAGACTTTGTCACCACATTATAAGTGCCCTATCTCCTATATAAGTAAAGAGGCTCTGTCACCACATTATAAGTGTCCTATCTCCTATATAAGTAAAGAGGCTGTCCCCATATTATAAGTGCCCTATCTCCTATATAAGTAAAGAGACTCTGTCACCACATTATAAGTGTCCTATCTCCTATATAAGTAAAGAGGCTGTCACCACATTATAAGTGCCCTATCTCCTATATAAGTAAAGAGACTCTGTCACCACATTATAAGTGTCCTATCTCCTATATAAGTAAAGAGGCTCTGTCACCACATTATAAGTGCCCTATCTCCTATATAAGTAAAGAGGCTGTCACCACATTATAAGTGCCCTATCTCCTATATAAGTAAAGAGGCTGTCACCACATTATAAGTGCCCTATCTCCTATATAAGTAAAGAGGCTGTCACCACATTATAAGTGCTCTATCTCCTATATAAGTAGAGACTCTGTCACCACATTATAAGTGCCCTATCTCCTATATAAGTAAAGAGGCTCTGTCACCACATTATAAGTGTCCTATCTCCTATATAAGTAAGAGGCTCTGTCACCACATTATAAGTGCCCTATCTCCTATATAAGTAAAGAGGCTCTGTCACCACATTATAAGTGTCCTATCTCCTATGTAAGTAAAGAGACTCTGTCACCACATTATAAGTGTCCTATCTCCTATATAAGTAAAGAGGCTGTCACCACATTATAAGTGCCCTATCTCCTATATAAGTAGAGACTCTGTCACCACATTATAAGTGTCCTATCTCCTATATAAGTAAAGAGGCTCTGTCACCACATTATAAGTGCCCTATCTCCTATATAAGTAAAGAGGCTCTGTCACCACATTATAAGTGTCCTATCTCCTATATAAGTAAAGAGGATCTGTCACCACATTATAAGTGTCCTATCTCCTATATAAGTAAAGAGGCTCTGTCACCACATTCTAAGTGTCCTATCTCCTATATAAGTAAAGAGACTCTGTCACCACATTATAAGTGTCCTATCTCCTATATAAGTAAAGAGACTCTGTCACCACATTATAAGTGTCCTATCTCCTATATAAGTAAAGAGGATCTGTCACCACATTATAAGTGTCCTATCTCCTATATAAGTAAAGAGGATCTGTCACCACATTCTAAGTGTCCTATCTCCTATATAAGTAAAGAGACTCTGTCACCACATTATAAGTGTCCTATCTCCTATATAAGTAAAGAGACTCTGTCACCACATTATAAGTGCCCTATCTCCTATATAAGTAAAGAGACTCTGTCACCACATTATAAGTGCCCTATCTCCTATATAAGTAAAGAGGCTGTCACCACATTATAAGTGTCCTATCTCCTATATAAGTAAAGAGGCTCTGTCTCCACATTATAAGTGGCCTATCTCCTATATAAGTAAAGAGGCTCTGTCACCACATTATAAGTGTCCTATCTCCTATATAAGTAAATAGGCTCTGTCACCACATTATAAGCGTCCTATCTCCTATATAAGTAAATAGGCTCTGTCACCACATTATAAGCGTCCTATCTCCTATATAAGTAAATAGGCTCTGTCACCACATTATAAGTGCCCTATCTCCTATATAAGTAAATAGGCTCTGTCACCACATTATAAGTGTCCTATCTCCTATATAAGTAAAGAGACTCTGTCACCACATTATAAGTGCCCTATCTCCTATATAAGTAAAGAGACTCTGTCACCACATTATAAGTGTCCTATCTCCTATATAAGTAAAGAGACTCTGTCACCACATTATAAGTGTCCTATCTCCTATATAAGTAAAGAGGCTGTCACCACATTATAAGTGCCCTATCTCCTATATAAGTAAAGAGACTCTGTCACCACATTATAAGTGTCCTATCTCCTATATAAGTAAAGAGGCTGTCACCACATTATAAGTGTCCTATCTCCTATATAAGTAAAGAGGCTGTCACCACATTATAAGTGTCCTATCTCCTATATAAGTAAAGAGACTCTGTCACCACATTATAAGTGTCCTATCTCCTATATAAGTAAAGAGACTCTGTCACCACATTATAAGTGTCCTATCTCCTATATAAGTAAAGAGGCTGTCACCACATTATAAGTGTCCTATCTCCTATATAAGTAAAGAGACTCTGTCACCACATTATAAGTGTCCTATCTCCTATATAAGTAAAGAGACTCTGTCACCACATTATAAGTGCCCTATCTCCTATATAAGTAAAGAGACTCTGTCACCACATTATAAGTGCCCTATCTCCTATATAAGTAAAGAGACTCTGTCACCACATTATAAGTGCCCTATCTCCTATATAAGTAAAGAGGCTCTGTCACCACATTATATGTGTCCTATCTCCTATATAAGTAAAGAGGCTGTCACCACATTATGAGTGCCCTATCTCCTATATAAGTAAAGAGACTCTGTCACCACATTATAAGTGTCCTATCTCCTATATAAGTAAAGAGGCTCTGTCACCACATTATAAGTGTCCTATCTCCTATATAAGAGACTCTGTCACCACATTATAAGTGTCCTATCTCCTATATAAGTAAAGAGGCTCTGTCACCACATTATAAGTGTCCTATCTCCTATATAAGAGACTCTGTCACCACATTATAAGTGCCCTATCTCCTATATAAGTAAAGAGGCTCTGTCACCACATTATAAGCGCCCTATCTCCTATATAAGTAAAGAGGATCTGTCACCACATTATAAGTGCCCTATCTCCTATATAAGTAAAGAGACTCTGTCACCACATTATAAGTGTCCTATCTCCTATATAAGTAAAGAGGATCTGTCACCACATTCTAAGTGTCCTATCTCCTATATAAGTAAAGAGACTCTGTCACCACATTATAAGTGTCCTATCTCCTATATAAGTAAAGAGGCTCTGTCACCACATTATAAGTGCCCTATCTCCTATATAAGAGACTCTGTCACCACATTATAAGTGTCCTATCTCCTATATAAGTAAAGAGGATCTGTCACCACATTCTAAGTGTCCTATCTCCTATATAAGTAAAGAGACTCTGTCACCACATTATAAGTGTCCTATCTCCTATATAAGTAAAGAGACTCTGTCACCACATTATAAGTGCCCTATCTCCTATATAAGTAAAGAGACTCTGTCACCACATTATAAGTGCCCTATCTCCTATATAAGTAAAGAGGCTGTCACCACATTATAAGTGTCCTATCTCCTATATAAGTAAAGAGGCTCTGTCTCCACATTATAAGTGTCCTATCTCCTATATAAGTAAAGAGGCTCTGTCACCACATTATAAGTGTCCTATCTCCTATATAAGTAAATAGGCTCTGTCACCACATTATAAGTGCCCTATCTCCTATATAAGTAAAGAGGCTCTGTCACCACATTATAAGTGCCCTATCTCCTATATAAGTAAAGAGGCTCTGTCACCACATTATAAGCGTCCTATCTCCTATATAAGTAAATAGGCTCTGTCACCACATTATAAGCGTCCTATCTCCTATATAAGTAAATAGGCTCTGTCACCACATTATAAGTGTCCTATCTCCTATATAAGTAAAGAGACTCTGTCACCACATTATAAGTGCCCTATCTCCTATATAAGTAAAGAGACTCTGTCACCACATTATAAGTGCCCTATCTCCTATATAAGTAAAGAGGCTGTCACCACATTATAAGTGCCCTATCTCCTATATAAGTAAAGAGGCTCTGTCACCACATTATAAGTGTCCTATCTCCTATATAAGTAAAGAGGCTGTCACCACATTATAAGTGCTCTATCTCCTATATAAGTAGAGACTCTGTCACCACATTATAAGTGCCCTATCTCCTATATAAGTAAAGAGGCTCTGTCACCACATTATAAGTGTCCTATCTCCTATATAAGTAAAGAGGATCTGTCACCACATTATAAGTGACCTATCTCCTATATAAGTAAAGAGACTCTGTCACTACATTATAAGTGTCCTATCTCCTATATAAGTAAAGAGGCTGTCACCACATTATAAGTGTCCTATCTCCTATATAAGTAAAGAGACTCTGTCACCACATTATAAGTGTCCTTTCTCCTATATAAGTAAAGAGGCTGTCACCACATTATAAGTGTCCTATCTCCTATATAAGTAAAGAGGCTGTCACCACATTATAAGTGCCCTATCTCCTATATAAGTAAAGAGGCTGTCACCACATTATAAGTGCTCTATCTCCTATATAAGTAGAGACTCTGTCACCACATTATAAGTGCCCTATCTCCTATATAAGTAAAGAGGCTCTGTCACCACATTATAAGTGTCCTATCTCCTATATAAGTAAAGAGGCTCTGTCACCACATTATAAGTGTCCTATCTCCTATATAAGTAAAGAGGCTGTCACCACATTATAAGTGCCCTATCTCCTATATAAGTAAAGAGGCTCTGTCACCACATTATAAGTGCCCTATCTCCTATATAAGTAAAGAGGCTCTGTCACCACATTATAAGTGTCCTATCTCCTATATAAGTAAAGAGGCTCTGTCACCACATTATAAGTGCCCTATCTCCTATATAAGTAAAGAGGCTCTGTCACCACATTATAAGTGCCCTATCTCCTATATAAGAGACTCTGTCACCACATTATAAGTGCCCTATCTCCTATATAAGTAAAGAGGCTCTGTCACCACATTATAAGTGTCCTATCTCCTATATAAGTAAAGAGACTCTGTCACCACATTATAAGTGTCCTATCTCCTATATAAGTAAAGAGACTCTGTCACCACATTATAAGTGCCCTATCTCCTATATAAGTAAAGAGACTCTGTCACCACATTATAAGTGCCCTATCTCCTATATAAGTAAAGAGACTCTGTCACCACATTATAAGTGCCCTATCTCCTATATAAGTAAAGAGGCTCTGTCACCACATTATAAGTGCCCTATCTCCTATATAAGTAAAGAGGCTGTCACCACATTATAAGTGCTCTATCTCCTATATAAGTAGAGACTCTGTCACCACATTATAAGTGCCCTATCTCCTATATAAGTAAAGAGGCTCTGTCACCACATTATAAGTGTCCTATCTCCTATATAAGTAAAGAGGCTCTGTCACCACATTATAAGTGTCCTATCTCCTATATAAGTAAAGAGGCTGTCACCACATTATAAGTGCCCTATCTCCTATATAAGTAAAGAGGCTCTGTCACCACATTATAAGTGCCCTATCTCCTATATAAGTAAAGAGGCTCTGTCACCACATTATAAGTGTCCTATCTCCTATATAAGTAAAGAGGCTCTGTCACCACATTATAAGTGCCCTATCTCCTATATAAGTAAAGAGACTCTGTCACCACATTATAAGTGCCCTATCTCCTATATAAGTAAAGAGGCTCTGTCACCACATTATAAGTGTCCTATCTCCTATATAAGTAAAGAGGCTGTCACCACATTATAAGTGTCCTATCTCCTATATAAGTAAAGAGGCTGTCACCACATTATAAGTGTCCTATCTCCTATATAAGTAAAGAGACTCTGTCACCACATTATAAGTGTCCTATCTCCTATATAAGTAAAGAGACTCTGTCACCACATTATAAGTGTCCTATCTCCTATATAAGTAAAGAGGCTGTCACCACATTATAAGTGTCCTATCTCCTATATAAGTAAAGAGACTCTGTCACCACATTATAAGTGTCCTATCTCCTATATAAGTAAAGAGACTCTGTCACCACATTATAAGTGCCCTATCTCCTATATAAGTAAAGAGACTCTGTCACCACATTATAAGTGCCCTATCTCCTATATAAGTAAAGAGACTCTGTCACCACATTATAAGTGCCCTATCTCCTATATAAGTAAAGAGGCTCTGTCACCACATTATATGTGTCCTATCTCCTATATAAGTAAAGAGGCTGTCACCACATTATGAGTGCCCTATCTCCTATATAAGTAAAGAGACTCTGTCACCACATTATAAGTGTCCTATCTCCTATATAAGTAAAGAGGCTCTGTCACCACATTATAAGTGTCCTATCTCCTATATAAGAGACTCTGTCACCACATTATAAGTGTCCTATCTCCTATATAAGTAAAGAGGCTCTGTCACCACATTATAAGTGTCCTATCTCCTATATAAGAGACTCTGTCACCACATTATAAGTGCCCTATCTCCTATATAAGTAAAGAGGCTCTGTCACCACATTATAAGCGCCCTATCTCCTATATAAGTAAAGAGGATCTGTCACCACATTATAAGTGCCCTATCTCCTATATAAGTAAAGAGACTCTGTCACCACATTATAAGTGTCCTATCTCCTATATAAGTAAAGAGGATCTGTCACCACATTCTAAGTGTCCTATCTCCTATATAAGTAAAGAGACTCTGTCACCACATTATAAGTGTCCTATCTCCTATATAAGTAAAGAGGCTCTGTCACCACATTATAAGTGCCCTATCTCCTATATAAGAGACTCTGTCACCACATTATAAGTGTCCTATCTCCTATATAAGTAAAGAGGATCTGTCACCACATTCTAAGTGTCCTATCTCCTATATAAGTAAAGAGACTCTGTCACCACATTATAAGTGTCCTATCTCCTATATAAGTAAAGAGACTCTGTCACCACATTATAAGTGCCCTATCTCCTATATAAGTAAAGAGACTCTGTCACCACATTATAAGTGCCCTATCTCCTATATAAGTAAAGAGGCTGTCACCACATTATAAGTGTCCTATCTCCTATATAAGTAAAGAGGCTCTGTCTCCACATTATAAGTGTCCTATCTCCTATATAAGTAAAGAGGCTCTGTCACCACATTATAAGTGTCCTATCTCCTATATAAGTAAATAGGCTCTGTCACCACATTATAAGTGCCCTATCTCCTATATAAGTAAAGAGGCTCTGTCACCACATTATAAGTGCCCTATCTCCTATATAAGTAAAGAGGCTCTGTCACCACATTATAAGCGTCCTATCTCCTATATAAGTAAATAGGCTCTGTCACCACATTATAAGTGTCCTATCTCCTATATAAGTAAAGAGACTCTGTCACCACATTATAAGTGCCCTATCTCCTATATAAGTAAAGAGACTCTGTCACCACATTATAAGTGCCCTATCTCCTATATAAGTAAAGAGGCTGTCACCACATTATAAGTGCCCTATCTCCTATATAAGTAAAGAGGCTCTGTCACCACATTATAAGTGTCCTATCTCCTATATAAGTAAAGAGGCTGTCACCACATTATAAGTGCTCTATCTCCTATATAAGTAGAGACTCTGTCACCACATTATAAGTGCCCTATCTCCTATATAAGTAAAGAGGCTCTGTCACCACATTATAAGTGTCCTATCTCCTATATAAGTAAAGAGGATCTGTCACCACATTATAAGTGACCTATCTCCTATATAAGTAAAGAGACTCTGTCACCACATTATAAGTGTCCTTTCTCCTATATAAGTAAAGAGGCTGTCACCACATTATAAGTGTCCTATCTCCTATATAAGTAAAGAGGCTGTCACCACATTATAAGTGCCCTATCTCCTATATAAGTAAAGAGGCTGTCACCACATTATAAGTGCTCTATCTCCTATATAAGTAGAGACTCTGTCACCACATTATAAGTGCCCTATCTCCTATATAAGTAAAGAGGCTCTGTCACCACATTATAAGTGTCCTATCTCCTATATAAGTAAAGAGGCTCTGTCACCACATTATAAGTGTCCTATCTCCTATATAAGTAAAGAGGCTGTCACCACATTATAAGTGCCCTATCTCCTATATAAGTAAAGAGGCTCTGTCACCACATTATAAGTGCCCTATCTCCTATATAAGTAAAGAGGCTCTGTCACCACATTATAAGTGTCCTATCTCCTATATAAGTAAAGAGGCTCTGTCACCACATTATAAGTGCCCTATCTCCTATATAAGTAAAGAGGCTCTGTCACCACATTATAAGTGCCCTATCTCCTATATAAGAGACTCTGTCACCACATTATAAGTGCCCTATCTCCTATATAAGTAAAGAGGCTCTGTCACCACATTATAAGTGTCCTATCTCCTATATAAGTAAAGAGACTCTGTCACCACATTATAAGTGTCCTATCTCCTATATAAGTAAAGAGACTCTGTCACCACATTATAAGTGCCCTATCTCCTATATAAGTAAAGAGACTCTGTCACCACATTATAAGTGCCCTATCTCCTATATAAGTAAAGAGACTCTGTCACCACATTATAAGTGCCCTATCTCCTATATAAGTAAAGAGGCTCTGTCACCACATTATAAGTGCCCTATCTCCTATATAAGTAAAGAGGCTGTCACCACATTATAAGTGCTCTATCTCCTATATAAGTAGAGACTCTGTCACCACATTATAAGTGCCCTATCTCCTATATAAGTAAAGAGGCTCTGTCACCACATTATAAGTGTCCTATCTCCTATATAAGTAAAGAGGCTCTGTCACCACATTATAAGTGTCCTATCTCCTATATAAGTAAAGAGGCTGTCACCACATTATAAGTGCCCTATCTCCTATATAAGTAAAGAGGCTCTGTCACCACATTATAAGTGCCCTATCTCCTATATAAGTAAAGAGGCTCTGTCACCACATTATAAGTGTCCTATCTCCTATATAAGTAAAGAGGCTCTGTCACCACATTATAAGTGCCCTATCTCCTATATAAGTAAAGAGGCTCTGTCACCACATTATAAGTGCCCTATCTCCTATATAAGAGACTCTGTCACCACATTATAAGTGCCCTATCTCCTATATAAGTAAAGAGGCTCTGTCACCACATTATAAGTGTCCTATCTCCTATATAAGTAAAGAGACTCTGTCACCACATTATAAGTGTCCTATCTCCTATATAAGTAAAGAGACTCTGTCACCACATTATAAGTGCCCTATCTCCTATATAAGTAAAGAGACTCTGTCACCACATTATAAGTGCCCTATCTCCTATATAAGTAAAGAGACTCTGTCACCACATTATAAGTGCCCTATCTCCTATATAAGTAAAGAGGCTCTGTCACCACATTATATGTGTCCTATCTCCTATATAAGTAAAGAGGCTGTCACCACATTATAAGTGCCCTATCTCCTATATAAGTAAAGAGACTCTGTCACCACATTATAAGTGTCCTATCTCCTATATAAGTAAAGAGGCTCTGTCACCACATTATAAGTGTCCTATCTCCTATATAAGAGACTCTGTCACCACATTATAAGTGTCCTATCTCCTATATAAGTAAAGAGACTCTGTCACCACATTATAAGTGCCCTATCTCCTATATAAGTAAAGAGGCTCTGTCACCACATTATATGTGCCCTATCTCCTATATAAGTAAAGAGGCTGTCACCACATTATAAGTGCCCTATCTCCTATATAAGTAAAGAGACTCTGTCACCACATTATAAGTGTCCTATCTCCTATATAAGTAAAGAGGCTCTGTCACCACATTATAAGTGTCCTATCTCCTATATAAGAGACTCTGTCACCACATTATAAGCGCCCTATCTCCTATATAAGTAAAGAGGATCTGTCACCACATTATAAGTGCCCTATCTCCTATATAAGTAAAGAGACTCTGTCACCACATTATAAGTGTCCTATCTCCTATATAAGTAAAGAGGATCTGTCACCACATTCTAAGTGTCCTATCTCCTATATAAGTAAAGAGACTCTGTCACCACATTATAAGTGTCCTATCTCCTATATAAGTAAAGAGGCTCTGTCACCACATTATAAGTGCCCTATCTCCTATATAAGAGACTCTGTCACCACATTATAAGTGTCCTATCTCCTATATAAGTAAAGAGGATCTGTCACCACATTCTAAGTGTCCTATCTCCTATATAAGTAAAGAGACTCTGTCACCACATTATAAGTGTCCTATCTCCTATATAAGTAAAGAGACTCTGTCACCACATTATAAGTGCCCTATCTCCTATATAAGTAAAGAGACTCTGTCACCACATTATAAGTGCCCTATCTCCTATATAAGTAAAGAGGCTGTCACCACATTATAAGTGTCCTATCTCCTATATAAGTAAAGAGGCTCTGTCTCCACATTATAAGTGTCCTATCTCCTATATAAGTAAAGAGGCTCTGTCACCACATTATAAGTGTCCTATCTCCTATATAAGTAAATAGGCTCTGTCACCACATTATAAGCGTCCTATCTCCTATATAAGTAAATAGGCTCTGTCACCACATTATAAGCGTCCTATCTCCTATATAAGTAAAGAGGCTCTGTCACCACATTCTAAGTGTCCTATCTCCTATATAAGTAAAGAGACTCTGTCACCACATTATAAGTGTCCTATCTCCTATATAAGTAAAGAGACTCTGTCACCACATTATAAGTGTCCTATCTCCTATATAAGTAAAGAGGATCTGTCACCACATTATAAGTGTCCTATCTCCTATATAAGTAAAGAGGATCTGTCACCACATTGTAAGTGTCCTATCTCCTATATAAGTAAAGAGACTCTGTCACCACATTATAAGTGTCCTATCTCCTATATAAGTAAAGAGACTCTGTCACCACATTATAAGTGCCCTATCTCCTATATAAGTAAAGAGGCTGTCACCACATTATAAGTGTCCTATCTCCTATATAAGTAAAGAGGCTCTGTCTCCACATTATAAGTGTCCTATCTCCTATATAAGTAAAGAGGCTCTGTCACCACATTATAAGCGTCCTATCTCCTATATAAGTAAATAGGCTCTGTCACCACATTATAAGCGTCCTATCTCCTATATAAGTAAATAGGCTCTGTCACCACATTATAAGCGTCCTATCTCCTATATAAGTAAATAGGCTCTGTCACCACATTATAAGTGCCCTATCTCCTATATAAGTAAATAGGCTCTGTCACCACATTATAAGTGTCCTATCTCCTATATAAGTAAAGAGACTCTGTCACCACATTATAAGTGCCCTATCTCCTATATAAGTAAAGAGACTCTGTCACCACATTATAAGTGTCCTATCTCCTATATAAGTAAAGAGACTCTGTCACCACATTATAAGTGTCCTATCTCCTATATAAGTAAAGAGGCTGTCACCACATTATAAGTGCCCTATCTCCTATATAAATAAAGAGACTCTGTCACCACATTATAAGTGTCCTATCTCCTATATAAGTAAAGAGGCTGTCACCACATTATAAGTGCCCTATCTCCTATATAAGTAAAGAGGCTCTGTCACCACATTATAAGTGTCCTATCTCCTATATAAGTAAAGAGGCTGTCACCACATTATAAGTGCCCTATCTCCTATATAAGTAAAGAGACTCTGTCACCACATTATAAGTGCCCTATCTCCTATATAAGTAAAGAGGCTCTGTCACCACATTATATGTGTCCTATCTCCTATATAAGTAAAGAGGCTGTCACCACATTATAAGTGTCCTATCTCCTATATAAGTAAAGAGACTCTGTCACCACATTATAAGTGTCCTATCTCCTATATAAGTAAAGAGACTCTGTCACCACATTATAAGTGCCCTATCTCCTATATAAGTAAAGAGACTCTGTCACCACATTATAAGTGCCCTATCTCCTATATAAGTAAAGAGACTCTGTCACCACATTATAAGTGCCCTATCTCCTATATAAGTAAAGAGGCTCTGTCACCACATTATATGTGTCCTATCTCCTATATAAGTAAAGAGGCTGTCACCACATTATAAGTGCCCTATCTCCTATATAAGTAAAGAGACTCTGTCACCACATTATAAGTGTCCTATCTCCTATATAAGTAAAGAGGCTCTGTCACCACATTATAAGTGTCCTATCTCCTATATAAGAGACTCTGTCACCACATTATAAGTGTCCTATCTCCTATATAAGTAAAGAGGCTCTGTCACCACATTATAAGTGTCCTATCTCCTATATAAGAGACTCTGTCACCACATTATAAGTGCCCTATCTCCTATATAAGTAAAGAGGCTCTGTCACCACATTATAAGCGCCCTATCTCCTATATAAGTAAAGAGGATCTGTCACCACATTATAAGTGCCCTATCTCCTATATAAGTAAAGAGACTCTGTCACCACATTATAAGTGTCCTATCTCCTATATAAGTAAAGAGGATCTGTCACCACATTCTAAGTGTCCTATCTCCTATATAAGTAAAGAGACTCTGTCACCACATTATAAGTGTCCTATCTCCTATATAAGTAAAGAGGCTCTGTCACCACATTATAAGTGCCCTATCTCCTATATAAGAGACTCTGTCACCACATTATAAGTGTCCTATCTCCTATATAAGTAAAGAGGATCTGTCACCACATTCTAAGTGTCCTATCTCCTATATAAGTAAAGAGACTCTGTCACCACATTATAAGTGTCCTATCTCCTATATAAGTAAAGAGACTCTGTCACCACATTATAAGTGCCCTATCTCCTATATAAGTAAAGAGACTCTGTCACCACATTATAAGTGCCCTATCTGCTATATAAGTAAAGAGGCTGTCACCACATTATAAGTGTCCTATCTCCTATATAAGTAAAGAGGCTCTGTCTCCACATTATAAGTGTCCTATCTCCTATATAAGTAAAGAGGCTGTCACCACATTATAAGTGCTCTATCTCCTATATAAGTAAATAGGCTCTGTCACCACATTATAAGTGCCCTATCTCCTATATAAGTAAATAGGCTCTGTCACCACATTATAAGTGTCCTATCTCCTATATAAGTAAAGAGACTCTGTCACCACATTATAAGTGCCCTATCTCCTATATAAGTAAAGAGACTCTGTCACCACATTATAAGTGTCCTATCTCCTATATAAGTAAAGAGACTCTGTCACCACATTATAAGTGTCCTATCTCCTATATAAGTAAAGAGGCTGTCACCACATTATAAGTGCCCTATCTCCTATATAAGTAAAGAGGCTGTCACCACATTATAAGTGCTCTATCTCCTATATAAGTAAAGAGACTCTGTCACCACATTATAAGTGTCCTATCTCCTATATAAGTAAAGAGACTCTGTCACCACATTATAAGTGCCCTATCTCCTATATAAGTAAAGAGGCTGTCACCACATTATAAGTGCCCTATCTCCTATATAAGTAAAGAGGCTGTCACCACATTATAAGTGCTCTATCTCCTATATAAGTAAAGAGGCTGTCACCACATTATAAGTGCCCTATCTCCTATATAAGTAAAGAGGCTGTCACCACATTATAAGTGCTCTATCTGCTATATAAGTAGAGACTCTGTCACCACATTATAAGTGCCCTATCTCCTATATAAGTAAAGAGGCTGTCACCACATTATAAGTGCTCTATCTCCTATATAAGTAGAGACTCTGTCACCACATTATAAGTGCCCTATCTCCTATATAAGTAAAGAGGCTCTGTCACCACATTATAAGTGTCCTATCTCCTATATAAGTAAAGAGACTCTGTCACCACATTATAAGTGCCCTATCTCCTATATAAGTAAAGAGACTCTGTCACCACATTATAAGTGCCCTATCTCCTATATAAGTAAAGAGACTCTGTCACCACATTATAAGTGCCCTATCTCCTATATAAGTAAAGAGGCTCTGTCACCACATTATATGTGTCCTATCTCCTATATAAGTAAAGAGGCTGTCACCACATTATAAGTGCCCTATCTCCTATATAAGTAAAGAGACTCTGTCACCACATTATAAGTGTCCTATCTCCTATATAAGTAAAGAGGCTCTGTCACCACATTATAAGTGTCCTATCTCCTATATAAGAGACTCTGTCACCACATTATAAGTGTCCTATCTCCTATATAAGTAAAGAGACTCTGTCACCACATTATAAGTGCCCTATCTCCTATATAAGTAAAGAGGCTCTGTCACCACATTATATGTGCCCTATCTCCTATATAAGTAAAGAGGCTGTCACCACATTATAAGTGCCCTATCTCCTATATAAGTAAAGAGACTCTGTCACCACATTATAAGTGTCCTATCTCCTATATAAGTAAAGAGGCTCTGTCACCACATTATAAGTGTCCTATCTCCTATATAAGAGACTCTGTCACCACATTATAAGTGTCCTATCTCCTATATAAGTAAAGAGGCTGTCACCACATTATAAGTGCCCTATCTCCTATATAAGTAAAGAGGCTCTGTCACCACATTATAAGTGTCCTATCTCCTATATAAGTAAAGAGACTCTGTCACCACATTATAAGTGCCCTATCTCCTATATAAGTAAAGAGGCTCTGTCACCACATTATAAGTATCCTATCTCCTATATAAGTAAAGAGACTCTGTCACCACATTATAAGTGCCCTATCTCCTATATAAGAGACTCTGTCACCACATTATAAGCGCCCTATCTCCTATATAAGTAAAGAGGATCTGTCACCACATTATAAGTGCCCTATCTCCTATATAAGTAAAGAGGCTCTGTCACCACATTATAAGTGCCTTATCTCCTATATAAGTAAAGAGACTCTGTCACCACATTATAAGTGTCCTATCTCCTATATAAGTAAAGAGACTCTGTCACCACATTATAAGTGCCCTATCTCCTATATAAGAGACTCTGTCACCACATTATAAGCGCCCTATCTCCTATATAAGTAAAGAGGATCTGTCACCACATTATAAGTGCCCTATCTCCTATATAAGTAAAGAGGCTCTGTCACCACATTATAAGTGCCTTATCTCCTATATAAGTAAAGAGACTCTGTCACCACATTATAAGCGCCCTATCTCCTATATAAGTAAAGAGACTCTGTCACCACATTATAAGTGCCCTATCTCCTATATAAGTAAAGAGGCTGTCACCACATTATAAGTGTCCTATCTCCTATATAAGTAAAGAGGCTCTGTCTCCACATTATAAGTGTCCTATCTCCTATATAAGTAAAGAGGCTCTGTCACCACATTATAAGTGTCCTATCTCCTATATAAGTAAATAGGCTCTGTCACCACATTATAAGCGTCCTATCTCCTATATAAGTAAATAGGCTCTGTCACCACATTATAAGCGTCCTATCTCCTATATAAGTAAATAGGCTCTGTCACCACATTATAAGTGCCCTATCTCCTATATAAGTAAATAGGCTCTGTCACCACATTATAAGTGTCCTATCTCCTATATAAGTAAAGAGACTCTGTCACCACATTATAAGTGCCCTATCTCCTATATAAGTAAAGAGACTCTGTCACCACATTATAAGTGTCCTATCTCCTATATAAGTAAAGAGACTCTGTCACCACATTATAAGTGTCCTATCTCCTATATAAGTAAAGAGGCTGTCACCACATTATAAGTGCCCTATCTCCTATATAAGTAAAGAGACTCTGTCACCACATTATAAGTGTCCTATCTCCTATATAAGTAAAGAGGCTGTCACCACATTATAAGTGTCCTATCTCCTATATAAGTAAAGAGGCTGTCACCACATTATAAGTGTCCTATCTCCTATATAAGTAAAGAGACTCTGTCACCACATTATAAGTGTCCTATCTCCTATATAAGTAAAGAGACTCTGTCACCACATTATAAGTGTCCTATCTCCTATATAAGTAAAGAGGCTGTCACCACATTATAAGTGTCCTATCTCCTATATAAGTAAAGAGACTCTGTCACCACATTATAAGTGTCATATCTCCTATATAAGTAAAGAGACTCTGTCACCACATTATAAGTGCCCTATCTCCTATATAAGTAAAGAGACTCTGTCACCACATTATAAGTGCCCTATCTCCTATATAAGTAAAGAGACTCTGTCACCACATTATAAGTGCCCTATCTCCTATATAAGTAAAGAGGCTCTGTCACCACATTATATGTGTCCTATCTCCTATATAAGTAAAGAGGCTGTCACCACATTATAAGTGCCCTATCTCCTATATAAGTAAAGAGACTCTGTCACCACATTATAAGTGTCCTATCTCCTATATAAGTAAAGAGGCTCTGTCACCACATTATAAGTGTCCTATCTCCTATATAAGAGACTCTGTCACCACATTATAAGTGTCCTATCTCCTATATAAGTAAAGAGGCTCTGTCACCACATTATAAGTGTCCTATCTCCTATATAAGAGACTCTGTCACCACATTATAAGTGCCCTATCTCCTATATAAGTAAAGAGGCTCTGTCACCACATTATAAGCGCCCTATCTCCTATATAAGTAAAGAGGATCTGTCACCACATTATAAGTGCCCTATCTCCTATATAAGTAAAGAGACTCTGTCACCACATTATAAGTGTCCTATCTCCTATATAAGTAAAGAGGATCTGTCACCACATTCTAAGTGTCCTATCTCCTATATAAGTAAAGAGACTCTGTCACCACATTATAAGTGTCCTATCTCCTATATAAGTAAAGAGACTCTGTCACCACATTATAAGTGCCCTATCTCCTATATAAGTAAAGAGACTCTGTCACCACATTATAAGTGCCCTATCTCCTATATAAGTAAAGAGGCTGTCACCACATTATAAGTGTCCTATCTCCTATATAAGTAAAGAGGCTCTGTCTCCACATTATAAGTGTCCTATCTCCTATATAAGTAAAGAGGCTCTGTCACCACATTATAAGTGTCCTATCTCCTATATAAGTAAATAGGCTCTGTCACCACATTATAAGCGTCCTATCTCCTATATAAGTAAATAGGCTCTGTCACCACATTATAAGCGTCCTATCTCCTATATAAGTAAATAGGCTCTGTCACCACATTATAAGTGCCCTATCTCCTATATAAGTAAATAGGCTCTGTCACCACATTATAAGTGTCCTATCTCCTATATAAGTAAAGAGACTCTGTCACCACATTATAAGTGCCCTATCTCCTATATAAGTAAAGAGACTCTGTCACCACATTATAAGTGTCCTATCTCCTATATAAGTAAAGAGACTCTGTCACCACATTATAAGTGTCCTATCTCCTATATAAGTAAAGAGGCTGTCACCACATTATAAGTGCCCTATCTCCTATATAAGTAAAGAGACTCTGTCACCACATTATAAGTGCCCTATCTCCTATATAAGTAAAGAGGCTGTCACCACATTATAAGTGTCCTATCTCCTATATAAGTAAAGAGACTCTGTCACCACATTATAAGTGTCCTATCTCCTATATAAGTAAAGAGGCTGTCACCACATTATAAGTGCTCTATCTCCTATATAAGTAGAGACTCTGTCACCACATTATAAGTGCCCTATCTCCTATATAAGTAAAGAGGCTCTGTCACCACATTATAAGTGTCCTATCTCCTATATAAGTAAAGAGGATCTGTCACCACATTATAAGTGACCTATCTCCTATATAAGTAAAGAGACTCTGTCACCACATTATAAGTGTCCTATCTCCTATATAAGTAAAGAGGCTGTCACCACATTATAAGTGTCCTATCTCCTATATAAGTAAAGAGGCTGTCACCACATTATAAGTGCCCTATCTCCTATATAAGTAAAGAGGCTCTGTCACCACATTATAAGTGTCCTATCTCCTATATAAGTAAAGAGGCTGTCAACACATTATAAGTGTCCTATCTCCTATATAAGTAAAGAGGCTGTCACCACATTATAAGTGCCCTATCTCCTATATAAGTAAAGAGGCTCTGTCACCACATTATAAGTGCCCTATCTCCTATATAAGTAAAGAGGCTCTGTCACCACATTATAAGTGTCCTATCTCCTATATAAGTAAAGAGGCTCTGTCACCACATTATAAGTGCCCTATCTCCTATATAAGTAAAGAGGCTCTGTCACCACATTATAAGTGCCCTATCTCCTATATAAGTAAAGAGGCTCTGTCACCACATTATAAGTGCCCTATCTCCTATATAAGAGACTCTGTCACCACATTATAAGTGTCCTATCTCCTATATAAGTAAAGAGACTCTGTCACCACATTATAAGTGCCCTATCTCCTATATAAGTAAAGAGACTCTGTCACCACATTATAAGTGCCCTATCTCCTATATAAGTAAAGAGACTCTGTCACCACATTATAAGTGCCCTATCTCCTATATAAGTAAAGAGGCTCTGTCACCACATTATATGTGTCCTATCTCCTATATAAGTAAAGAGGCTGTCACCACATTATAAGTGCCCTATCTCCTATATAAGTAAAGAGACTCTGTCACCACATTATAAGTGTCCTATCTCCTATATAAGTAAAGAGGCTCTGTCACCACATTATAAGTGTCCTATCTCCTATATAAGAGACTCTGTCACCACATTATAAGTGTCCTATCTCCTATATAAGTAAAGAGACTCTGTCACCACATTATAAGTGCCCTATCTCCTATATAAGTAAAGAGGCTCTGTCACCACATTATATGTGCCCTATCTCCTATATAAGTAAAGAGGCTGTCACCACATTATAAGTGCCCTATCTCCTATATAAGTAAAGAGACTCTGTCACCACATTATAAGTGTCCTATCTCCTATATAAGTAAAGAGGCTCTGTCACCACATTATAAGTGTCCTATCTCCTATATAAGAGACTCTGTCACCACATTATAAGTGTCCTATCTCCTATATAAGTAAAGAGGCTGTCACCACATTATAAGTGCCCTATCTCCTATATAAGTAAAGAGGCTCTGTCACCACATTATAAGTGTCCTATCTCCTATATAAGTAAAGAGACTCTGTCACCACATTATAAGTGCCCTATCTCCTATATAAGTAAAGAGGCTCTGTCACCACATTATAAGTATCCTATCTCCTATATAAGTAAAGAGACTCTGTCACCACATTATAAGTGCCCTATCTCCTATATAAGAGACTCTGTCACCACATTATAAGCGCCCTATCTCCTATATAAGTAAAGAGGATCTGTCACCACATTATAAGTGCCCTATCTCCTTTATAAGTAAAGAGACTCTGTCACCACATTATAAGTGTCCTATCTCCTATATAAGTAAAGAGGATCTGTCACCACATTCTAAGTGTCCTATCTCCTATATAAGTAAAGAGACTCTGTCACCACATTATAAGTGTCCTATCTCCTATATAAGTAAAGAGGCTCTGTCACCACATTATAAGTGCCCTATCTCCTATATAAGAGACTCTGTCACCACATTATAAGTGTCCTATCTCCTATATAAGTAAAGGGGATCTGTCACCACATTCTAAGTGTCCTATCTCCTATATAAGTAAAGAGACTCTGTCACCACATTATAAGTGTCCTATCTCCTATATAAGTAAAGAGACTCTGTCACCACATTATAAGTGCCCTATCTCCTATATAAGTAAAGAGGCTGTCACCACATTATAAGTGTCCTATCTCCTATATAAGTAAAGAGGCTCTGTCTCCACATTATAAGTGTCCTATCTCCTATATAAGTAAAGAGGCTCTGTCACCACATTATAAGTGTCCTATCTCCTATATAAGTAAATAGGCTCTGTCACCACATTATAAGCGTCCTATCTCCTATATAAGTAAATAGGCTCTGTCACCACATTATAAGCGTCCTATCTCCTATATAAGTAAATAGGCTCTGTCACCACATTATAAGTGCCCTATCTCCTATATAAGTAAATAGGCTCTGTCACCACATTATAAGTGTCCTATCTCCTATATAAGTAAAGAGACTCTGTCACCACATTATAAGTGCCCTATCTCCTATATAAGTAAAGAGACTCTGTCACCACATTATAAGTGTCCTATCTCCTATATAAGTAAAGAGACTCTGTCACCACATTATAAGTGTCCTATCTCCTATATAAGTAAAGAGGCTGTCACCACATTATAAGTGCCCTATCTCCTATATAAGTAAAGAGACTCTGTCACCACATTATAAGTGTCCTATCTCCTATATAAGTAAAGAGGCTGTCACCACATTATAAGTGTCCTATCTCCTATATAAGTAAAGAGGCTGTCACCACATTATAAGTGTCCTATCTCCTATATAAGTAAAGAGACTCTGTCACCACATTATAAGTGTCCTATCTCCTATATAAGTAAAGAGACTCTGTCACCACATTATAAGTGTCCTATCTCCTATATAAGTAAAGAGGCTGTCACCACATTATAAGTGTCCTATCTCCTATATAAGTAAAGAGACTCTGTCACCACATTATAAGTGTCCTATCTCCTATATAAGTAAAGAGGATCTGTCACCACATTATACGTGTCCTATCTCCTATATAAGTAAAGAGACTCTGTCACCACATTATAAGTGCCCTATCTCCTATATAAGTAAAGAGGCTGTCACCAGATTATAAGTGTCCTATCTCCTATATAAGTAAAGAGGATCTGTCACCACATTATAAGTGTCCTATCTCCTATATAAGTAAAGAGACTCTGTCACCACATTATAAGTGTCCTATATCCTATATAAGTAAAGAGACTCTGTCACCACATCATAAGTGTCCTATCTCCTATATAAGTAAAGAGACTCTGTCACCACATTATAAGTGCCCTATCTCCTATATAAGTAAAGAGACTTTGTCACCACATTATAAGTGCCCTATCTCCTATATAAGTAAAGAGGCTCTGTCACCACATTATAAGTGTCCTATCTCCTATATAAGTAAAGAGACTCTGTCACCACATTATAAGTGTCCTATCTCCTATATAAGTAAAGAGACTCTGTCACCACATTATAAGTGTCCTATCTCCTATATAAGTAAAGAGGCTCTGTCTCCACATTATAAGTGCCCTATCTCCTATATAAGTAAAGAGACTCTGTCACCACATTATAAGTGCCCTATCTCCTATATAAGTAAAGAGGCTCTGTCACCACATTATAAGTGTCCTATCTCCTATATAAGTAAAGAGGCTGTCCCCATATTATAAGTGCCCTATCTCCTATATAAGTAAAGAGACTCTGTCACCACATTATAAGTGTCCTATCTCCTATATAAGTAAAGAGACTCTGTCACCACATTATAAGTGCCCTATCTCCTATATAAGTAAAGAGACTCTGTCACCACATTATATGTGCCCTATCTCCTATATAAGTAAAGAGGCTGTCACCACATTATAAGTGCCCTATCTCCTATATAAGTAAAGAGGCTGTCACCACATTATAAGTGCCCTATCTCCTATATAAGTAAAGAGGCTGTCACCACATTATAAGTGCCCTATCTCCTATATAAGTAAAGAGGCTGTCACCACATTATAAGTGCTCTATCTCCTATATAAGTAGAGACTCTGTCACCACATTATAAGTGTCCTATCTCCTATATAAGTAAAGAGGCTCTGTCACCACATTATAAGTGCTCTATCTCCTATATAAGTAGAGACTCTGTCACCACATTATAAGTGTCCTATCTCCTATATAAGTAAAGAGGCTCTGTCACCACATTATAAGTGCCCTATCTCCTATATAAGTAAAGAGGCTCTGTCACCACATTATAAGTGCCCTATCTCCTATATAAGTAAAGAGGATCTGTCACCACATTATAAGTGCCCTATCTCCTATATAAGTAAAGAGGCTCTGTCACCACATTATAAATGTCCTATCTCCTATATAAGTAAAGAGGCTCTGTCACCACATTATAAGTGCCCTATCTCCTATATAAGTAAAGAGGCTCTGTCACCACATTATAAGTGTCCTATCTCCTATATAAGTAAAGAGGATCTGTCACCACATTATAAGTGTCCTATCTCCTATATAAGTAAAGAGGCTCTGTCACCACATTCTAAGTGTCCTATCTCCTATATAAGTAAAGAGACTCTGTCACCACATTATAAGTGTCCTATCTCCTATATAAGTAAAGAGACTCTGTCACCACATTATAAGTGTCCTATCTCCTATATAAGTAAAGAGGATCTGTCACCACATTATAAGTGTCCTATCTCCTATATAAGTAAAGAGGCTGTCACCACATTATAAGTGCCCTATCTCCTATATAAGTAAAGAGACTCTGTCACCACATTATAAGTGTCCTATCTCCTATATAAGTAAAGAGACTCTGTCACCACATTATAAGTGCCCTATCTCCTATATAAGTAAAGAGACTCTGTCACCACATTATAAGTGCCCTATCTCCTATATAAGTAAAGAGGCTGTCACCACATTATAAGCGTCCTATCTCCTATATAAGTAAAGAGACTCTGTCACCACATTATAAGTGTCCTATCTCCTATATAAGTAAAGAGGCTGTCACCACATTATAAGTGCCCTATCTCCTATATAAGTAAAGAGGCTCTGTCACCACATTATAAGTGTCCTATCTCCTATATAAGTAAAGAGACTCTGTCACCACATTATAAGTGCCCTATCTCCTATATAAGTAAAGAGGCTCTGTCACCACATTATAAGTATCCTATCTCCTATATAAGTAAAGAGACTCTGTCACCACATTATAAGTGCCCTATCTCCTATATAAGAGACTCTGTCACCACATTATAAGCGCCCTATCTCCTATATAAGTAAAGAGGATCTGTCACCACATTATAAGTGCCCTATCTCCTATATAAGTAAAGAGGCTCTGTCACCACATTATAAGTGCCTTATCTCCTATATAAGTAAAGAGACTCTGTCACCACATTATAAGTGTCCTATCTCCTATATAAGTAAAGAGACTCTGTCACCACATTATAAGCGCCCTATCTCCTATATAAGTAAAGAGACTCTGTCACCACATTATAAGTGCCCTATCTCCTATATAAGTAAAGAGGCTGTCACCACATTATAAGTGCCCTATCTCCTATATAAGTAAAGAGGCTCTGTCTCCACATTATAAGTGTCCTATCTCCTATATAAGTAAAGAGGCTCTGTCACCACATTATAAGTGTCCTATCTCCTATATAAGTAAAGAGGCTCTGTCTCCACATTATAAGTGTCCTATCTCCTATATAAGTAAAGAGGCTCTGTCTCCACATTATAAGTGTCCTATCTCCTATATAAGTAAAGAGGCTCTGTCTCCACATTATAAGTGTCCTATCTCCTATATAAGTAAAGAGGCTCTGTCTCCACATTATAAGTGTCCTATCTCCTATATAAGTAAAGAGACTCTGTCACCACATTATAAGTGTCCTATCTCCTATATAAGTAAAGAGGCTCTGTCTCCACATTATAAGTGTCCTATCTCCTATATAAGTAAAGAGGCTCTGTCACCACATTATAAGTGTCCTATCTCCTATATAAGTAAATAGGCTCTGTCACCACATTATAAGCGTCCTATCTCCTATATAAGTAAATAGGCTCTGTCACCACATTATAAGCGTCCTATCTCCTATATAAGTAAATAGGCTCTGTCACCACATTATAAGTGCCCTATCTCCTATATAAGTAAATAGGCTCTGTCACCACATTATAAGTGTCCTATCTCCTATATAAGTAAAGAGACTCTGTCACCACATTATAAGTGCCCTATCTCCTATATAAGTAAAGAGACTCTGTCACCACATTATAAGTGTCCTATCTCCTATATAAGTAAAGAGACTCTGTCACCACATTATAAGTGTCCTATCTCCTATATAAGTAAAGAGGCTGTCACCACATTATAAGTGCCCTATCTCCTATATAAGTAAAGAGACTCTGTCACCACATTATAAGTGTCCTATCTCCTATATAAGTAAAGAGGCTGTCACCACATTATAAGTGTCCTATCTCCTATATAAGTAAAGAGGCTGTCACCACATTATAAGTGTCCTATCTCCTATATAAGTAAAGAGACTCTGTCACCACATTATAAGTGTCCTATCTCCTATATAAGTAAAGAGACTCTGTCACCACATTATAAGTGTCCTATCTCCTATATAAGTAAAGAGGCTGTCACCACATTATAAGTGTCCTATCTCCTATATAAGTAAAGAGACTCTGTCACCACATTATAAGTGTCATATCTCCTATATAAGTAAAGAGACTCTGTCACCACATTATAAGTGCCCTATCTCCTATATAAGTAAAGAGACTCTGTCACCACATTATAAGTGCCCTATCTCCTATATAAGTAAAGAGACTCTGTCACCACATTATAAGTGCCCTATCTCCTATATAAGTAAAGAGGCTCTGTCACCACATTATGTGTCCTATCTCCTATATAAGTAAAGAGGCTGTCACCACATTATAAGTGCCCTATCTCCTATATA
Source organism: Rhinoderma darwinii (assembly GCF_050947455.1). Taxonomy (NCBI): domain Eukaryota; kingdom Metazoa; phylum Chordata; class Amphibia; order Anura; family Rhinodermatidae; genus Rhinoderma; species Rhinoderma darwinii. The sequence goes on along the minus strand of NW_027463316.1, from coordinate 2,194 downwards.
AGTAAAGAGACTCTGTCACCACATTATAAGTGTCCTATCTCCTATATAAGTAAAGAGGCTCTGTCACCACATTATAAGTGTCCTATCTCCTATATAAGAGACTCTGTCACCACATTATAAGTGTCCTATCTCCTATATAAGTAAAGAGGCTCTGTCACCACATTATAAGTGTCCTATCTCCTATATAAGAGACTCTGTCACCACATTATAAGTGCCCTATCTCCTATATAAGTAAAGAGGCTCTGTCACCACATTATAAGCGCCCTATCTCCTATATAAGTAAAGAGGATCTGTCACCACATTATAAGTGCCCTATCTCCTATATAAGTAAAGAGACTCTGTCACCACATTATAAGTGTCCTATCTCCTATATAAGTAAAGAGGATCTGTCACCACATTCTAAGTGTCCTATCTCCTATATAAGTAAAGAGACTCTGTCACCACATTATAAGTGTCCTATCTCCTATATAAGTAAAGAGGCTCTGTCACCACATTATAAGTGCCCTATCTCCTATATAAGAGACTCTGTCACCACATTATAAGTGTCCTATCTCCTATATAAGTAAAGAGGATCTGTCACCACATTCTAAGTGTCCTATCTCCTATATAAGTAAAGAAACTCTGTCACCACATTATAAGTGTCCTATCTCCTATATAAGTAAAGAGACTCTGTCACCACATTATAAGTGCCCTATCTCCTATATAAGTAAAGAGACTCTGTCACCACATTATAAGTGCCCTATCTCCTATATAAGTAAAGAGGCTGTCACCACATTATAAGTGTCCTATCTCCTATATAAGTAAAGAGGCTCTGTCTCCACATTATAAGTGTCCTATCTCCTATATAAGTAAAGAGGCTCTGTCACCACATTATAAGTGTCCTATCTCCTATATAAGTAAATAGGCTCTGTCACCACATTATAAGCGTCCTATCTCCTATATAAGTAAATAGGCTCTGTCACCACATTATAAGCGTCCTATCTCCTATATAAGTAAATAGGCTCTGTCACCACATTATAAGTGCCCTATCTCCTATATAAGTAAATAGGCTCTGTCACCACATTATAAGTGTCCTATCTCCTATATAAGTAAAGAGACTCTGTCACCACATTATAAGTGCCCTATCTCCTATATAAGTAAAGAGACTCTGTCACCACATTATAAGTGTCCTATCTCCTATATAAGTAAAGAGACTCTGTCACCACATTATAAGTGTCCTATCTCCTATATAAGTAAAGAGGCTGTCACCACATTATAAGTGCCCTATCTCCTATATAAGTAAAGAGACTCTGTCACCACATTATAAGTGCCCTATCTCCTATATAAGTAAAGAGGCTCTGTCACCACATTATAAGTGTCCTATCTCCTATATAAGTAAAGAGGCTGTCACCACATTATAAGTGCTCTATCTCCTATATAAGTAGAGACTCTGTCACCACATTATAAGTGCCCTATCTCCTATATAAGTAAAGAGGCTCTGTCACCACATTATAAGTGTCCTATCTCCTATATAAGTAAAGAGGATCTGTCACCACATTATAAGTGACCTATCTCCTATATAAGTAAAGAGACTCTGTCACCACATTATAAGTGTCCTATCTCCTATATAAGTAAAGAGGCTGTCACCACATTATAAGTGTCCTATCTCCTATATAAGTAAAGAGGCTCTGTCACCACATTATAAGTGCCCTATCTCCTATATAAGTAAAGAGGCTGTCACCACATTATAAGTGCTCTATCTCCTATATAAGTAGAGACTCTGTCACCACATTATAAGTGCCCTATCTCCTATATAAGTAAAGAGGCTCTGTAACCACATTATAAGTGTCCTATCTCCTATATAAGTAAAGAGGCTCTGTCACCACATTATAAGTGTCCTATCTCCTATATAAGTAAATAGGCTCTGTCACCACATTATAAGTGCCCTATCTCCTATATAAGTAAAGAGACTCTGTCACCACATTATAAGTGCCCTATCTCCTATATAAGTAAAGAGACTCTGTCACCACATTATAAGTGCCCTATCTCCTATATAAGTAAAGAGACTCTGTCACCACATTATAAGTGCCCTATCTCCTATATAAGTAAAGAGACTCTGTCACCACATTATAAGTGCCCTATCTCCTATATAAGTAAATAGGCTCTGTCACCACATTATAAGTGCCCTATCTCCTATATAAGTAAAGAGGCTCTG